>NC_067402.1:198675712-198895712 GCF_016432865.1 Antechinus flavipes
TGCCTCTGTCTCTGCTTCTTTCTCTCTGTCTCTGTGTCTCTGTCTGTCTCTGTCTCTCGCTCTGTGTGTGTGTGTGTGTGTGTGTGTGTGTGTGTGAATGTCTCCCTCTTTCTCTCTTTCACTGTGTGTGTATGTATCTCTGTCTCTCCAATTGTCTTTCCCCTCTCTTCCTTTTTTTCCTCTCTCACTCTCCTTCTTCTTTCCCTCTCCTCAAAGTAACTTGGGATCGTGTATTCCTTTACATATATATCATATCCCCTATATTATAATGCAAATTCCTTAAGGGCAAGGGAATGTTTCATTTTTTGTCTTTGAACTACTGTGCCTAGCATGGTGCCATGTAAATAATAGGAAATTAAAAATAGAGCAGTAATGATCCTAATAAGATTATTTTTCTGCTTAGAAATTGAATGTTCTCTCTTTAAAAGAGAGAACAAAGAGAAAAAAGAGGGTCATTGAAACATTTTTAAATTCATAGAGGAGAACAGAAGGAACACTTACACAATGTAGAAGCTTAATAAATGTTTATTGAGTTCCATTGTGAATTGAATTGATGTACTTAAAAGATGAATTAAAGACAGTCATCCTCCATGTTCTCTAACTTCACTAATTTACCTTCCCATTAGACATCTTTTCAGATTTAGATTTTGACCTTGTAATAATACTAATGGAATAATATGCAACATAATAGTAATAATAACAATAAAAGTAAACAAGGATGGGAGGGAGCAGGGTAAACAGTAAAAAACAGGACAGGCACTTTAATATGAAGTGGGTAATGGTCATTCAAGAATAAATGATAAACTCTTACAAAACATGGACTATATCTGATCTAACTTTCTTGGTATAGTGCCTAGCATGGTATAAAGTGTATGTGTGTGTGTGAGAGAGAGCTTTACAATTTTTTTAGTAAGCTTATTCCTGAGGAAGAAATAGAGCTTCAGGAATGATTTAGGGACAAATTCAATTCAACAAGAATGTACTAAGTATCTGCCATGTGCCAGGACTGATGGGGACTGCAGACACTAAGTCAAATGAAAACTCTCCCTGCCCTAATGAGCTTATATTCTACTAGACAAAACCAGGAACCTTCTTCCTACTCTCTATATGATGATAAGTAGCACCTGCATATGGTGAATCAGCAATGATCCTCCCCCACTCAAAGAAAATGAGGGGGATACTAAGGCTATACTAATATAGATTGTAGGGATTCTGCAAGCACAGTAGCCTGTCAAAGTATTCAAGGATGGGATATATTATTTGTTATCTAAGCAAGGCTCTCATCCAGCCCAAGGAGAAAACAGAAAGATAAAATAAGTAGCCTTTTCAAAAACACTGAGTGACCTCAGAGTTCAAACTTCACCAACTACAATTCAGGAGTGCTGTGAAGATTGCCTTACTGATTGAATAAACAATCAAAGTGGTTTTGATCTTCTCATCTCTGGATGGATATTCTTCTGGGAGGGGCAGTAGTTCTGCCAGGCTGAAAGTCCTTCCAGATGTGGGTAAGAGGGACTTAATCCACCACTCGGACAAACCATAATCAATCATGCAACAAACACAAATAGTCATTATAAAAATGAAACATAGTGGAGGTAATACAATAAATATTGATATTATTATTAGCTAGTATTTATATAACTTTTACCATGTGCCAGGTACTATGCTAAGTGCTTTACAAATATTATCTCATTTGATCCTCACGGGAACCCTGGAAGATACATGCTATTTTTATCCCAATTTTACAGTTGAGGAAACTGAGTCAAACAGAAGTTAAATGACATGGGCAAAGGCACACAGCAAGTAAGGGTCTGAGATTGGATTTGAATTTCAGTTTTCCTGAATACAGAACTAGTGCTCTATTCACTGTGCCAACTGAGTGCCTACCATAGAGATCAATTCTACCTCCTTATGTTAGAGATAGAAACTGAAACCCAAAAGGGATAGTGCTTCTAAATTTCAATATAAACTTTAAGAATATAACGACCTTAAGAAGTGACATCATAGATAACCTGACTAAACACTTTTAGCAGGGAACTTGCCTCTTCACAAAGTAGCCAGTTTTGTTGTTTGGAAGTCCCAAAGATGTTTTCTTTGATTTAACTGAACTTTGCCCCCTGTAACTGGACTCATTTATCCTCATTCTGCCTCCTGGAGTAAAGCACTCTAGGTTTAATCTCTTCCATGTGATAGCCCTTCAAATATGTGAAGACAGTGATCCTCTCTCTTCCATTAAGTCTTCTCTTTTCCAAGATAAATGGACATGACTTTGAGTCCTCTTAGCTATGTAGACTCCTTTTTTTTGGACATGTTCTGATTTGTAATAGCCTTCCTAAAATACAATACCCAGAACTGCAACTAATCGTCCCAATATGGTCTGAGCAGTGAGAAACAACAGATTATTCATTTCCTTCTTCTGAATATATTCATTCATATAAAGCAAAGTAGCTTTTTTTTTTTTGGCAGCCATCTAATGATATTATTTTTAATCCATATTTTTCCATCTTCTCTAGAAAAATAATATAAAATACCTTTTCAATATCTTCACTAAAATCTAGGTAAATTATAGCCACAGCATTCTCTTCCTCTACTAACTTATAAATTCTTTCCAGAAAAAGGGGGATTGGTTTGCCATGGCTAGTTCTTGATGAAATCATACTATCTCTTTGTAATTGCTGCTTCCCAATCTAGATGTTGAGAAACCATCTCTTAACTGATCATTTCTAGAATTTTCCCTGGAATTAAGTCAGATTTATTACCCTGTAGTCTATAGGCACTGTTCTCTTTCCTTTTTTGAAAATAATAACGTGTCCTAATTCACTTTGAATTGTGGTTTCCATTTTTCAAGACCTTTCAACATTATTGGTAATGACTCAGCAATCACTCTGCCTGTTTTTTTTTTTTTTTTCAATACCTAAAGACGCAGTTCATCTGGTCTGGTGACTTAAACAATAATAATAGTTAACATTTAAATAGTACTTTGAGATTTGCAAAGCCTTTTGCATATATTCTATTTGATCATCTCAAAAATCCTGTGAAGTAGGTGCTATTATTATTCACATTTTATAGATGATAGAACTAAGAGAAAATAAGTGACTTGCCTAGAGTCACATGCTGATAGAGATCTAAGGTAGGATTGAAATTCAGTTCTTCCTAATTCTAATACCCCGCTCTATACTCTCTGTCTCTGAGTTTGTCATAAGTAACTAGGTTCTCTTTTGCTATCTCCTTACTTATCTTGTATTTCAGCCCCTTATTTGTCATTTTTCATCCTGTCATTTTCAGCATGAAAGTTATTCTCCTTGACATTGAAATGAAAACTGAGCATCTTAGCTTTCTCTCTATTGTCAGTTGTCCACCTCCAAGCAAGAGTTCTATCCCTTCTTTGATCCTCCTTTTTCTTCTAAAACATAGAGCTAAACAAATAAATAAAACCCATCCCTTGACAGCCTCAGCTCAGTCTGAGCTTTAACACTCTTGACACAATTCTATAGAACTATGACATGCTCTTTTCATCCTCTGTTATCTTGACTGACTTCCATCTTCGGTACATTTTTTTTTAATTTAATTTGACTGGTGAATTTCCTATCCATCTATATCAGTCTCTTCAGACAAATCCTATTTCCTTCCTTCTCGTTGGAATTATTTCCTTTTGTGTCTTCAGAGTTCTGTTCTTGAGCATTTTCCAACTCTTGTTCACTGATTTCTGTAGATATTTAGTCCAGGAGCTCTTAACAATCTTTCTTCTACATCCTTTGAAATCTGTCATCTTCCAATTTAAGATAAAATTATCATTAGAATAAGTCAAGAAGTTGTTAGTTACTATTCTTCTTTCAGCTGAGAGGGTAAGTTCCATAAGTCTTCCATGACTGCTATAGGACTTTTTTTTTTTTTTTTTTTGCCAGATTTGGATTCTATTTCCTAAAATCCTTATCTCTTTTCACAGTCCAGGTGGACCAATGACAAAACCATTCCTGATTCTCTCTCTCTTTTTTTTTTAATCCCACCAAAATACTATTCAACACACTTGCTCCAATTCTAGTTCCTGGATTTCTTCACATGAGCATTTCTTCTTAATGTTCAGTTCTACACACAACCCCCATCTTTTACTTTTATGCCTCATTTGATAATGATAATTAGAGTCATTAAACAAAGTTATCTCTATTGCTATTTTGATCAAGGGATGTTGGGGAAGGCCTTAAAATATACAAGGGAGACTCCTTATTGAAGTAGAGCCCTCAATTATTTAAAGTAATAGCATTTTTATTAATTTTCTATTAATTATGTGACATATATGTTATGTAATGTAGTTGGCTATAAAGAATCATCAGTGAAAGATTTCCCTTCCTTTTTCATATTTTCATCAAGAATAACAACTCATAAAAATTTAGAGATAATGAAATACACATCAGTTATTTTCCCAATTGGGTCAAAATAATTCATTGTGTTCCCTATCATGTTAAATTTGCTCTAATTTGATTGTAGTGCAGAATGAAAGAAAATAGAGTAAAATAAGACTGGAAGATAGGATAAAGCAGGATGTAAAGAGTTCATGAGACAGTGGGAAACCACTGAAGGTAATTAAGTATGGAGGTAATGTGAACAGGTTTAGGCCTTAAGAAGATTAAATTGGTAGCTGTTGCTTAATATATCATCATTCTCAGATTTGTATTTTAATACTGGTTTGGAGGGCATTAATTCTAATAAATATAAATGGTAGAAATTCCAGGATATCTTTAGGAAGCAGAGCCTACACTATGACTAGCTCTAATTAACAAACCTAAAGCTTGTCTCTGAATTCTATAAAAAGGGCGATATTAACCCTAGACCCAGATCAGAGAGAAGGCAGAACAGCAGATCAAAAATGGTTGAAGAATAATTATAATTACACTGGTAAGTATCTAGCATCTCTTGTTTGCTATTCACATAATAATCCTGTTTTCAACTACTTACTGAAGAGGTGAAAAAATATTAATTATATGATTAATGGAATAGTTTTAGCTTAAAAGTCCATATTTATACACTCCATTCTCACTCCCATCCTCAATTCTAAGCCTTTACATAGCCTGTCCTAATGCCACAAGTTCTTTTTGCTGATTCATAAGATATTATGATGATAATATCCAATATCAGGCCAGTTATTATGTTAAGAAAATAATGCCATAAACAGGCATACAAATAAAAGTAAGTGGAAGGGATCTTCTTTGGCATTGATATTCAGAAGTAAGCTCTTCTTTTATTTACTCAATATTTGCTGAGACCTTTTATTGAGCCCAATCATAATCATAATTTCATGCATAGTAAGGGGCAAGAGATATCAGGAAGGGATGAAAGATTCCTGATTTTTTTGAGGCAAAACACCTGATCAAAATGATAACAATAGATCAAAGTTTCTGGTATGTTTCAAAAGCCTCACTTGATATTTTATAGCTTCTTGTCCTGATTTATATTCGCTCGGAAGCTAAGCCTATTGATTAGTGTTATCAAGCATGTTTGATCATGCCTAAATGATCAATCAAAAAGATCCTGGACTCCCATTAACATGAAAAGTCTTTGTGATTGACTGAACTTGGTATTCCCATAAGTAGATGAGACAGAAAGTCAAAAGCACTCTGTCACTACAACTGTCATTTCAATTTGTTATATGTCAAAGGCTATTTTACTTCTAGCAGAGTAATACAGGTTTAGGTCTACATTGTCAAAGCCAAATTGAGCCATCAGCAGTGGCCATAAAAATCTTAACCATGAAAGAGGCAATGCTAATTCCTAAGGGAATTCAGGAAAATAAGAGTCAGTTTTGTGATTTCTATGGACATTTCAAGCTGCTGAAAAGCAGCTGGAGAGCTCCACGCCCCAAAATCAAGTTTTGGTCTCAGGACTAAACATGATGTGAATTTGGTCTAGAAATCCTAGGACTTCATTTACACTTACAGTATGCTGGTTCAGACATGAAGCAATAGGATTTGGCTAAAATTAGATCAGTCTTGGACATGTAAGTCAAATGGTTTGCCATCTTCTATTCTTCAACAGTTTAACATTTTTTACTTACATTGACAAACTTCCAAAGGGCTAAAGAACCATATCACTCTCCCCCCCATTTTACTCATTGCCTTTCTTTTTCCAACCCCAAATTCAGTACCAGATCATCTAAAATTTCTATATTATGTTTCAGATTTACCAAACCTTTTCAGCCAGCTGAGTCTGAAATATAGGAAAGGTAGCATAGCCTTAAGAAGAAATTCTGCATTGCTTCCTTAAGACTAGAAAATTGAATATATTTAACATCTGAAAAGATCAACTCCTTTCAAAGGGGGCATAGGCTTGACTTCATTCATTATATGAACTAATGCTCATTATTCACTAACTGGAATGGAGAGATTCATGGAATAAATGTTATCACAAGTTGAGATTTAATGAGATCTTGACTTTATCAACTGGATGCAGCAGAAAGTTCCTTCTTTAATAATTAATAAAGAAAAGCACCTTATTTGTAAATTTGTTTTTTTTCCATGAAAAAGTTTTAGTCAGATCTCAGAAGGAAAAAAAAGGAATTGTTGATGACCCAAAGTTATCTACCATGACAGAGATCTCACTCCTGATAGTAAGGACATGTAGTTCTAGGCATTGTAAAGAGCAACATTAATTACTAGGTCAATGAAATAGTTGCACATGTAAAAATACATATGGATAGTTAGATTTTTATTGTTAATAAATTTAGAACTATTGTTTCAAATTGCTCTTAATAATAACTGACATTTAGGCAAGGCTTTAAGTGTTTGCAAAGTGTCTTACAAACATTATCTCACTTTATTCCCAAACAATCCTATGATGTAGACACTATATACTTATTATCCTCAATTTATAGATAAGGAAACTGAAACTTGGGTTAATTTAGTTGTTGATGATTATACCAATTAGTAAGAGATAAAGGCGACATTTAAATGTAGATCTTTGCAGCACTCTATTACTCACTACAATTTCATGTTGAAATATAATATTATACTTTTATTTTGTAAAAACTATGTAAAATTTTAATCCTGACTCCCTTACCTACATCCTGTACTCTGTTGAAGGATGCAGAGTATTGTCTATTGTTTTCCTTCATGAAAGGACCTTCCAATAACAGATCATGAAGTCCAAGAAGGCATTCTCATTGTTCAAGTTCTACCATACCACAAGCTTTTTCTTGTACACTTAGGCAGCATTAAGCCAAGATGCTTTTAAAAGAAATAGGAAAGATCAATGTAACAATATTATAATCAATTATTCTTAAATTCTTATTTTTAAGATTCTGTCCATATTACTTCTCTAATCAGAAACTTTGAATGGTTTCCCATTCTCTACCGAGTAAAATTTACTCTTGACATCCATGAATCAATATGATGTAATTGTACCTTTTGACCTTATTTCATAATATATCTCTTTATATATTCCATAGTACAGTTCAACTAGACTGTCTCCTAGATGTCAACTAGGTGATATTGTGAATAAAATGCTGGGCACAGGATCAAGAAAACCTGAGTTCAGTCACTGACTCTTACTCTCTTTGTGACCCTAGGAAAGTCATTTAAACTGTCCCTCAGATTCCTCATCTATAAAATAGGGCTCACAATACTACCTATCTCCCAGGTGAGTATTAAATAAGTATTAAATAAAATGGCATTTGTAAAGAGCTTCACAAAATGCCTGACACATAATAGGTTCTTAATAAATGTTGCCTTCTTTCCTTCCATTCCTCCCTTCCTTCCTTTATTGTTTCTTTTCTTCCTTCCTTATTTCCTTCCTTCCTTCTTCCTAATCTCATCCTGACTTCCCTTTGTTCCTTTGCTCATACTATGACCAGAATGTACTTTCCCATCCCCAGATTCCTCTTATTAGAGTTCTTCCCTTACTCCAAGGAGCAGATGAAGTTGCTTCCCTGAATTCCTAGGTGAAAATTATCACTCCCTCCTTGTGAGTTATTTTCAGCACCTCTTCTTTGGATTTGATGTATTTTTTTTCATAGTTGCTTTCCAATGAGTGATATGTTAAATGGTGTTCTCTCTGAAATCAGCATCATAGCATCACAGGAGCAACAATTTAGGGTTGGAAGAGGCTGAGAAACCATCTAAAACAATCTTTTCATTTTATATGCAAAAATTATAGGCAAAGATCCAGAGAAATGGCAAACTTATTCAAGATCACACGAGTTGTCAATGTGATTTCCTCTGACAATAAGGCTACTGTTCTTTCTACTGTGCCACACTACCTATCCAATGCTGGATCTATATTGTTTCTATCTTTATATGCTTAACACTCCAGCATAGTCCTTGCACATTGCCTCTTGAATAAATAGGTGAAAAAAATGTTCCACATTCTCTGTACAAATTGCTTCTCAATAAGACTTAAGTTGAAAATCACAGTCAGTATAAAAAACAGCATTTGGGGCATTCGTATTCCTGTTCTTTATATTTTAAGAGTAGACTGATCTCCCACCTAGAAAATAATGTGAAGGGGCTTAAGGCTCTCCCCAGGTCACATAATCAAAGAAAGTGGAAGTGTACTTTTCATTCAAGCAAAAGCTTGAATGGCAGTTGTATACAGAGGGAAAGACATGAAGTAGTAGAAAGGAAATGTGATATTTGCGAGAAGGTCAGAAAAGGAGAATGTCATACAAAATAAGATAAAGAAAAAGACAACTTAGTGCTTGAGGCTCTCTTCTTAATGGGAAAGAAACTAGATAGATAATGGAGAATGAGAAATGAAAAGTTCAAAGGAGCTTAGAAAAGGGAAAATTTTTTTTAGTTCTCAAAAGGGAAGGGAATAAAATACTTTAACTATAGATCAGTAAACAATTTTAATTCCTGGAAACATTCTAAAATATCATTAATAATTACTAACATAATTGTTTGTAAACATCTATAAATGGAAATGGTGTTTACAAAAAGCTAGCATGACTTAAGAAAAAGTCATACCCAAACAACATTATTTTATTTTTTTAAACAATGTTACTATACTGGTAGATCAAAGGAGTTCTGTAGATATAGTTTACTTAGATTTTATTTAAGCATCTGATAAAGAAGCTCATAATTCTTGTAGAAAAAAGAGAATTATGTGAACTGAATGATAATATACTTAAATTCATTTGAACAGTCTACTAAAGAATAAGTTCAATGCCAAGTTGGCAGAATTTCTCCTGCCATTTCTCTCTGAGATGGCCCAAGAATTTCTCCTCTATCTTGGTGTTTGGCAATTTTGACAGTGACTCGAATAAAGACATAGAAGGCATGCATCTCAAGTTTTTCAGATGACACAAATCTGGAAAGAATACCCAACATACTGGATGATGGAGCCAAAATTCAAAAGGATATTGATGAGATAACACATTGTGCTGAATCAAATAACATAAAATTTACTAGAGATACATACATGTGTATGTGCATGTATTCATATATTCATATACATATATGTGTGTTATATGTGTGGATATGTGCACATCCATACATATAGTAAGCTCACTTTTGAATGTAAAAAAAGTATCCTCACAATTACAAATATGTAAAAGGAAGCAAGCAATGTACTGAAGGAAAAGGGACTGCAAATCCCTTTAGGCCCATTTCTCTCTCAAATGATCTACAAACTACAAGATTTTATTCATGGCAGGGACTTTGGCCGGCTTTCTATATCCCTCATCACAAGAAGAGTAATGACATTCTGTGTACCTGATATCCCATTATCAGGGATCTATGCAGCAAAGAGGGAAGAAAAAGGAAAATGCAGCAAAGGATCTCAGGTTAGAGAAGGGAAGCCAAAAACAAATAATTAGGAATCCAAATGAAAGGTTTTCGAACAAATACGCAAGAGAGAAAATACAAAATTCTAGCTTACAAGATAAACCAGGGGAAAGCATTATAGAAACAGAAGAAAGAATAAAAAAATTCTCAAAGCAAAAGCATAGTACAATGAACAAGGATTATAATGTGAGTGGAAAAATGAACTAAAATTTTATGGAGAATCCTGCAGATTTCTCTAATACTTTGGGAAAAAAACAAAACTTTAAGAAAAAAGTAGGAATGAAAGTTAAAAATCCAACCTTGTAACAGAATTTTAAAATCTAAGCAACAGAGTAGGAAAAAATTAAAATACAATGATGAATTTCTTCATAGAAGTAGAAGCTCTGAGAAAGAAAATGATATATTTAGAAAAATACACAGAAATACTGGTGGGAAAAAATTGGCTTGTGAAACAAAAAAAAACCCAAAGTTTAAAGAAAATGTATTATATACAATCCAAAATATTATAGTCTTCAAACTATAATATACACAAAGAAAACTTAAAGATTCTAAGTCTCTCATAAGGACGTTATTTTTTTATCTGAATATTACATTATTAGGAAATGTACAGAACATGTGAATGCCAAGTATTAATCAATCAAATCCATGTATTGTCACTAAGAAAAACACACACACTTCAAATCCTTATGCATGATGTAATTAAATTTTATAATTTCAAGAGAAATTTTGCAAGAATTCAGGAGAAAGATGAATGCCTTTATAAAGGAAAAATAAAGAAAAGACAACTCAAAAAGCAGAGAATTATTCTGTGTTCATCTGAAATTGAAGAGAAAGACTGCTCAAATTGCATTGTAAAATAATGTATCTTGCAAATATAAACCTAATAACGAATTTTTAAAAAGAGATGTTATATATACTCTCCCCAAAAAGCTAAGCAGATTATTCAATTTGCAAACACCTCAAATAAGATAAACACAAGAAAAGTTATACATGCAGTTATCAAGAAAATACTGAATAATGAAAGCAATCCTCTCATATTTTTAGGTTTTCTTTTTTCCCCAAAAGAATGATATGTGAGGTAAGAGAAAAAAACAAAGATGAGTTATCAAGGGACTAAACGCAGTTAGGATCTAAAATTTAAGTTAAACTTAAAGAACAAGTACAAAACTGGGAGGAAAAAATTGAGAAACAACAATTCATCTGAAAAGCACTGAGAATTTTGGTAGTCTTAAAGCTCAGTGTGAGTCAACAATTTGACATGAGAGCAAAATCAATATTAGTTCTATTATGAAATATAACAAACAGGACTAGGGTATTGTGTTCAGTCCTTTGTCCCACAGTTTAGAAAGGTCATTGATAAGCTGGAGAGCACTTGAAGGAATATCTTCAGATATTAAAGGATGATATGAGAATTGGTTGAAGGAACTGGAGGTGCTTAATCTGGAAGGAAAAAAGTCAAAGCTTTGATAATTGTGTCTGAGTCATGTGGAAGATGGATCCAACTTATTTTGTTTGATCCAAAGTGCAGAAATTAGTGGCAAGCCATAGAAGTTACAGAGAAACAAATTCAGGTTTTACTTCAGTAAATAGGTCCTAAAAATTAGTAGACAGTGCTATTTGGAACTAGTGTGCTCTTGTTCATTAAGAATCTTCAAGCACAGACTGAATTTATCACTTGTTGAGCATGTAATACCTAGGGATTCTTTTTTGGAGGATAAGTGGTACTAAAGGGTTCTGATGGTAATTCTGTCATTCTGTTATTCTGTAACACTACTTTAGGAACCATTATTACTATTTAAAGTTTTCTATCAAATTCCTTCTTAATATTTTACAAATAATATTGGACTATAAACTATCTTTGTTTTTGAGTACCTTGCTCCTCTATCTGTCAAGATGGTAGAGTATTGACTAGCTGGGAAATTTTCATAATTATAGCCTTTTTATTGTGATATTTGTTTTGCACCAATTCCACTTGTCCAAAAAATAGTGATAATTAAAGATTATGCCTTTACTTTTATCCGTTTCCCAATTTTCAGATTTAGCAGCTTAGCTAAGTAAGATATATTGCAATCAGATCTTTTTATCTTTATCAGTTCTTGAAAATTAATTAGAATTTGATCTTTGTTCTAGACAACGAATGGCTCCCAGCTCAGTGACGCGTCCTTTCCTAAATGATCTCAATTTCTTCTGAAAGGAAATATTTATAATGTAGAATTTTGAGGCTTCTAAATAAATAAGAAACTTTTGATTTCTGTTTGGTTATGTTTAACTATTTTAGAGGACCATGATGACGTCTTTGTAATCTGCTAATAAGCTTAAGCTTCTTGACCCAATTTGGATAAATAATGCAAGGTATCATCCCTCACAACTTAGAAAATGAATATCCAGATAATTATTATCATTTTAATCCAAGCAGCTTGTCATAATAGATAGAGTTAAGAAGACTTTTGTTAAATCCCATCTCTGACACATAATAGGCTGGATAACCTTAACTTCTCAGAACTCTCAGACAATTCTCTGAGACTATAAGTGGCAGAACAGTTGCAGATCACACTCATGAAATCACAGGTATGGACCAAAAATCTGCCTAAAATACAACCAGCCTTGTGCTGTAGGTCATCATTTTCCCTATTTTGTTCCTTGTGACAAGAGTGCTAATAATAATAGTAACTAACATTTATATAGTATTTACTATGTGCCAGTCACTATACTAAACACTGTACAATTATCATCTTCATTTGATCCTTACAAAATTGGGAGGCAGATTTTACTAATCCCCATTTTACAGATGAGGAAACTGAGGTAGGTAGAGGTTAAGTAACTTACTCAGACTCACATAGCTAGTGATAGTAATAACTAATATATATAGCATTTGCTCTGCTCTAGGCATTGTGCTAAGCACTTTATAATTAGCATCTCATTTGATCTTTACAACCTTGGGATACAGTAGCAATTATAATTATATATGCACACATCATAGCATCCCCATTTTACAGATGAGGAAACTGAGGCAGACAGGTTAAGTGACTTACTCAGCATCAAACAGCTAGTAATTTTAGTTATAGTAGTAGTAGTAGTAATAGCAGCAGCAGCAGCAGCAACAGTAGTAGTAATATGTAGTTATATAGTTTATATCACACTTTCTCTATACTAAGTACTGGTACTTGGTACTCTGTACCAAGCACTGTGCTAAATGTTTTATAACTATCATCTCATTTGATCTTTCAAACAACCCTGGTAGGTAGATGCTATCATTCTCCCCACTTCACAGGTAAGGAAACTGAGACAAACAGAACTTAATGAAATAGGTAACAGAAATAGTAAGTAAGACCTGATTTGAATCCCAGTCTTCCTGACTGCAGATTTGGCACTCTAACCACTGCTACCAGTTGCCACCTCAATGAGGAGACCAGGATGACTCTGCTCAGTTTTCTACATCTCTGGGCTTGCTTTGCAGAGGCAGGATGGAATAATAGCAAGAATCAGAAGTTATCTGAAATCAGTCCCACTTTTGACACATTAATTGTGTGATAATAGACAAATTCATTTCACCTTTGTCTCAGTTTCCTCCTTTGTAAATGGATATGATAATACACAGAGTGCCTACAGCATCTCATAAGGCTATTTTGAAGGTCAAATGAGATAATGTATGCAAAGCATGCTTTAAACCTTTTGTATCTACTGAGATTGTTATTGGCAATGAGAAAACAGAATTAGAACTGAGAAATGAAGCAAAATAGGTAAGAGTTAATAACATATTAAGACCTTAGAGGGAGTGGAGGTCCCTGCTTCTTAGTTTATGCCCTTCCTGTATCCTGTCATTGCATAAAGGGCTTATGTCTATTGAATATATTGGTTCCAATTCTCAGGGCTTCAAAAACTATTTCTCTCTTCTGAACAGAGGATAAGCCTTCTTTCCAGAAGACTCAACTCTCCTGAGGAATCACAGGAAATAATTCAAAGATTAGGAGGAAGAAAATGGAGGACAAATAATACATTTAATTCAGCTCCAGTCATGAAAAGAAGAATCTGCAGTGAGAGAGTGCTTAGCCAAACATATCACCCAGCATTGAAATATCACTGTCATTCTCTTAGGATTGGGGGGTTTCTTCTTAAACTTGATACCTGTCTTTATGATATCGAGTTGGAAGAATTCACATAGCAATCATATAGTTCAATTTCTCTCATTTTATAGATAAAGAAGATGTAGCAGGATTAAGTGATTTTTTTCAAGATCGCACAGCTACTAAGAGTCGAAACTTGGGTTCTCTGGTCCTAAATCCCATGTTTTTTCTATTACTTTTTAATGTCTGCCACTTTAACTGCTGACTGTGAATCTGGTGTTCAGAATCATTGCTGCCCTAGACCCCCAAGTCTGAGCATGGCCCCCAAGCCCTTCAAATCCATTCAATAAATATTTATTAAAATGCAGAACACCATGCTTGACATTGATGAGGCGATAGAGAAGAATAAGATAGAATCTCTGTCCTCATGGAGCCCACTATCTCATCGGAGATATGATTCTTATGGGAATAACTACAATGCAAAAAAGAACAAGATGAGAGATTTACAAATGAGATGCTGTGGGTGTTAAGGGGAGGAAAGATGCCCTTTAAGTGGGCAGTGCCACTGATGCCTGCTGGAGCAGAGCCACTGTGTAGCATTCAGGCCCCCCGGTGCCAAGAGTGTGGAAGCCAATGATGTATGAAGGTAAGCAGGAGAAATAAAACCCAGAAAAGAGTTCGATTTTCATTGGTGGAAATTTCACTGGAGAAAAGTCAGCAAGTCACACTTCATAAGTGCCTGTGTAATTTGTAATTTTTGTTTTGGGTCTGGATCTGAGATTTCATCGATATAGGGAAACTTGCTGGGGAAATTCCCTCCAATGATGCAGAATGATGTTTTTTTCTGTAACTTATAATTTTATATAATTGGTTGGAGACTCTGAGAGATTAAATATGTATACAGTATGTGTCATAGGAAGGACTTAAACTTGCATCTCTGGGATTCCAACGTTGGTCCTCCATCTGCTTAGCCATGCTCTCCCTTACTACTATCCTAGGAGAGAATTGCATCCAAAAAGTCTGCTAGGAAGATAGAAACATGAAACAGAATCATAGGTTCAGACCTCAGAGATTACCTGGTTAAAGAATCATAGATTTAGAACTAACAAGGCCATTAAAGATCAGTAAATTCAATCTCTTTATTTTACAAATAGAAACTGAGATCCACACTGAGCGATTTCCTGAGAATCCCATGGCTAGTTAGTATCTAAGCAGGATTTAAACTCAGGTTTCCCAGAGTTCAGGTTCAGTGCTTTATCTTCTACACCTTGCTGCCTCATTCATCCAATCCTCTCATTTTATAGGTGAGAAAACCGAGGCTTCAAGGAGCTAAAACCTCACCTGCCCACTAAATGGCAGTCAGACTTTGAGCTCTGATCCTTTTAATTCAAATCCAGAGCTTTTCCCCACTGCATCATTACCCCAGAAATTATAAAACCATGTACAGTCAAGTATCAAACTATGGGGCTAGATTAAAAGTAATCAGAGATTAGTATAGCTGGATGCATCTAACAAAGTTTTATGAAAGTTAAAATTGAGTTGGACCTTAAAGAATTTAGAGAAATAGCAAGGAACAGGGAGAACATTCTCCGAATAAGACACAACATAGAGATAGGATTAAGGATTTTTTTCTGTTCAGTCATTTTTCAGGCATGTCTGATTCTTCATGACCCTACTGAGGGTTTTCTTGGCAAAGATACTGGAATAGTTTTCCATTTCCTTCTTCAATGGATTAAGCCAAACCAAAATTAAATGACTTGCCCAAAATCATACATTCAGTGTGTAAGGCTGTATTTGAACTCAGATCTTCTACCTCCAGACCCAGTACCCTATCCACTGACTCCCCTGCCTGCACTATTAGTTATCATCTTATACAAATACATGAAGATTTTTTGATAATATCACTGTAGGGAACTCCTAGCGGGGAATACTATCTATCAAAGCAAACAGCAATCCATCTATTGCTTATTAATAGATAAATCCTTTAAAAAACCATTATTTATTTCTCAATATATATTTGCCCAGCAATCTGATCTTTGTAACAAAAAAGAAATCAGCAAAACTCATCAATATTTCAATCAAACATGACTATAAATAAAACATTCATACCCCTAGTATCTCAATCCTGCAATGAAGAGAGAGGGACATTTTCTTAACTCGGCTTTAGGGTCAAGCTTGGTTATTGTTATTATATAGCATTGTTTCATGTTTGTCTTCTTTCTACTAATTTAAGGGAGTTATTAAAGATATAGCTAGTAAGTATCAGAGAAGAGGATTATACAGACATCCAAGAGGGTCCTCCAAGTGGCTAATAGGCTAATCTTTCATAATATTTTATGATGATGTATGCAGCAGCATGAAGTAATAATTTATAATAATTTTTTAATCTCATTAGTCAACAGCAAACTATAATGAAAAGCATTGTTGGATATTTAGTCAGAAATGATAAACTTCAATCCTAATTCTGCTAATTAGGGTAATCCCTTAATCTCTCTAGATTCTTATAGAATGGATTCTAAATCCCTGCACCCAGGGAAGAAGCTAGGTAGTATAGTAGATAGAGTGCTGTACTTGGAATCAGGAATATGAGTTCAAATTTCCCCTCATATGATTTGTGACTCAACAAGTGCCAATTTTGCTCAGTCGTAATTTCCTTAACTATAAAATGAAGGGACTGTATTATGATCCTATAACTAGAAGATGACTAAAGTTTTGTCTGCCTCTAAATTCTACTAAATTAAAATTAGACTAAGCCATCTTATTAACTCAAGGAAAGTTTATTTTGTTTATTGTTTTTATTCAGAATAAGAGAATAGATAGAGGAGGGAGAGTGTACCAAAAGAAACGAAAAGGATGGACTTCACGGGTTTTTGCCCTGAGGAAATGGAATGTGCTACACAGACCTAAAAACCCAGAAAAACTTCTGTACACATAAGCACATCCCCAGTAAAAGGTGCAAGTGCTTACAGTTGTAAGAGAGGAGAAAGATCACATCTTCACCAGAGAAAGAGAAGAGACAGAGATAGAGACATATAGAGACAGAGACAGAGGAGGGAAAAGACAGAGACAGAGATAGAGAAAAAGCAGAGACAGACAGAGGCAGAGAGAGAGAGGAGGAGGGAGGAAGAGAGAGACAGAGAGAAAAGTAGAGATGTGGAGAGACAGAGAGACAAAGAGATGGGAGGGAGTAGAAGGAGGAGGGAAGGGAGAAGAGAGAGAGGGAGAAGGAAAGGAGAAGGGAAAGAGAGGGGAAGAGGGGGAGAAATGGGAAAAGAAAGGGAGGGAGAGAGAGGAAGAAAGGGAAGGAGGGAGAGCTAGAGAAAGGAGAGAGGAAGGGAAAGAGAGGAGGAGGGAGAAAGAAAAAGAAGAGAGAAGAAGGGAGAGAAAAAGACAAAGGGAGGGAGATAGACAAAGAGGAAAGACAGAGAAACAGAGAGACAGAGGGGGAGAGGGAGAGTGAAAGAAAGAAAGACAGAAATAGAGAGAAACAGAGAGAAATAACAGCAGACATTAAAGGGAGGAAAGACTCCCCATAGAAGGAGGCCAGCTGATTGATATTCTGACAGCTGCTTATAACCTCGTTCATGAAATGATGGGCCTAAAAAGGGGCTGGTGAGGTTCAAGAACTAAAATGACTCACTCGGCATAAATACCACAAGTGGAGGCAGTCTGGAAATTTAAGGTTGCAATTTATTTGCCTGATGGAAAAAGTCTAAGATTTTTGGAGAGTACTCCTTGTTCAAGGAATAGCCCTCACTCCCTCCTCCCCACAGTGCTACCAGCCTCCCATTATGGATTTTGAGATTTGAGAAATAGCTTCCACACCAAGTCCCTAAGTAGGATCCCAGGAATCTGCCAGAGTCAAGTGAATTGATATGGGATTACCTTGAGCATCAGATGCCAAAGATGAGGTTCCAAGAGAAGGAATCAGTCTATGGGGTCCTTATTCATGCTTCCTGATCATAGCAAGACCTAAGAGCCAGGTGGCTTCTGAACAGAAAGGTTCCTCATCCTGCTGCCTTTCTGATCAAGGACAACACTTCAGCCTCTATTATGAGGTAAAGCTTTATTAATGGTGGACAAAGAAACAGCATTTGTGGTGATGTGGAAAAACAATAGGCTGAGTCAGAGAATCTGCCATTGATCAGTCTTATGATTTTTGAAGATGTCAAGAATCCCAGGGCTAGACAGTCACCTCAGAGGTCAATGACTCCAACTTGTAGATTATAAATTTAACTCTGGAAAGGACCTTAGAGGTCATTGAGTCCCACACACCCTCATTTCACAGATGAGGAAACTAAGTGACTTGTTCAGTCACACAGGCAAGAGGCCATTCTCATAACCATCTACATAAATTCCCCTTATAGCACTGCAGCGAGCAGTTATCCAGATTCCTCTTAAAGACTTAGAAAATGATAGGAGTGCACTAAGTGATGTCCAAGGAGACATCGTGAAGTGAATACTGAATTTGGATTCAGGAAAACCTGAATTCAACTCCTGCCTCAGACACTATCTTATTTACTAAACAAGCCACTTAATACATTTCTGTTTCATTTTCCATATCTATAAAATGGAGATAATACAAACACCTACTTCCCAGAGTTGGTTTAAAGGCGAAATTAAATAAAATATGCATTTTGCGAATCTTGAAGTGCTACGTAATTGTTACAGATCACAAAGTTCTATCACATGCATGATGCCATTTGATCTCTACAATGGCCCTCTAAGATAGTATGGAACCAGTATTATTATTATCATTATTATCATCATAATCATCACAATTATCATGATGATTCTTATCTCCATTTTGCAAAAGGAGATGTTGAAGTTTCCCTATCTAGGAAGTAACAAACTTCTAATGCCTAATTTATTCTGCTTTCTCCTACATCAGGATACCTAAATTGGACTAGATCATATTTAAGAAATGTTATCAAATCTAAAATAACACAATTCCAGATGCACCTTCCAAAGCTGCATGTGATTGTATTGGTTTGGTTTTTGTTCATTAAAAAAAAAATCAGTTTCTTCTTCCCATGACAATTAAGGGTCCTTTTTCTGTCAGAGACAGAAGTTAGAAATGAAGCCAAAATATGGCATCTCTTCTTACCCTCTCTTTCTCTTTTGCCCTGAATCACTGGCTAAGATTCCCTATCTGCTGAGCAGTGTCTCTCTTTTCCAGGACATTTAGCAAGAGGGACCCCACAAGAATTGTAAAGTAAGCACATTTATTTAGATCTACAGCCATTGCTTTTTGCAAGATTTTGTCCTCTTGATGGTACATCTCCTTATCTCCCCATCATATACACATCCAATTATAAATTTAGAACTAGAGAGGATGGACCTTAGAGACCATCTATTTAGATCAATCCCTCATTTTACAGATTAAAAAAAAAAAAACTAAGACATGACTTGTTCAAGATCACTCAGGTAGCTAATGGCTGGGCTGAGATTCAAACCAGTATACTCTGACTTTAGGGCAGCATCTTTTTTATTTTATCAAGATACTTTCTCTAATATTGTCTTGTTCTCTTAGCTCCTCATGTTCTCAGAGTTTCTAGGCTTTGACAGACTCCTTCTGTTAAGGTTTAAATGACTGATAAGACTTAATGGATATGTGATTCTTCAGAAGAGGTTTATTGATTTGAGGTATCAGGAGGTTAGGTGGGGGAGGATTATTTTGGAATTTGCAGGTAGACAGCTTCTTCTGGACTCCTGATATTATTTCTGAGTCTGGCTTTGATCATTAGGACAATATCTTCCTTTTACCTAAAAATAATGCTACATATGAAATAACCAAAATTTTATGTCTATAAATGAAGGGAGAGATTTATTAGGGACTTTCTTTGTGCCGACCATTATGCTAAGTACTAGGGCCTGTTCTCAAGAAACTTAAATTAAAATGCAAGACAATTTAAAGATGGAGTAGTTGCCAGGAGAGGATATTTTGTTTTGGAAAGTAATGGGATCCCAACCACTTTCTCCAAGAAAACTTAACAAATCTATGTGGGTCAATAAGGGGTTTCAAGATGCCATATCGTTGTGATAATAATACTTGTTCTGACTTTCTCAGAGAGTCGTTGAAGAAATCAAATGACATCATGAAATCTTATTTTTCTTTCCTTTAACTATGATCTCTTTTAAATCCTGTGTTGTGTATATTTCCTCTATTTCTACCCACTTTGTTCTTCTAGAAAGATGAGCAATGTCACACTGGCACTATCATGATTGGCTATAGGAGAGAATCAAAGGTTTGTTTGGTACCACTGAACACCTCCTTTTCCCTTAGCTTTTGAACAACAAAGATGCCTTGACTCTGAGGTGCCGTAATGGTAGAGGAAATTTTTCTGCTTGAGAACACATATAGTTTATGGCATACTGAGAGCTCTCCCATTTGAGTTTCTCCTCTGCATTATGGCTGCTGTTCAGGGCAGTTGTTTGTAGCTCTACCCCCATCCCTCAGTTTATGGCAGCAATATAATCACAGAGATGGCACTCTGCATTTATAGTTTGCCTTTTTAATAAGATCACTTTGTTTGGCTTCTTAATATTTAATCCCATTTTATATTTACTTC
Source organism: Antechinus flavipes (assembly GCF_016432865.1). Lineage (NCBI taxonomy): Eukaryota > Metazoa > Chordata > Mammalia > Dasyuromorphia > Dasyuridae > Antechinus > Antechinus flavipes. The sequence continues at coordinate 198,696,122 of NC_067402.1, forward strand.
CTAATCATTTAAAATCTCTTGTGTTTTAACTGTTGCTTGGAAGGAACCCAGATATTTTGTCTTTTTCCAGGAGTGTGTTCTCTGGTAGGGTTGTGTCTGGTTGTGTAATCTAGGGCTGGGGTATAGTCTTTGCTGGGCGCTTCTTCCTATTAGTCTCACATGACCAGAGATCAGTGTTGCTCTGCTGGTCCCACGGTCACTGCTGATCATTGCTAGGTGCACCTCTACTGTGAATATAAGATCACAGAGTTTTTCTCTGCTTCCACTTCTGGATTATGTTAGAATCCTCAGATAGGATGCTAATTCTTCCTCCTAGGAAAAGGAATAGCTTCTGCTTGTTTAAAATCTATAGCATTTTCTGCTACACAAAAGTAAAAACCCAAAAGAATTAGCAGAAAATTATGTCAGTGGCTTTTTCCCATATGGAAGTCTGTCTGTTCCTCTTATTCTTGGAAATGGACATTTCTTCTCTTAAAGTCAAACAATTTGAAATAAAACCTTTCTTTTCCACATCTATTTCCTGGTTGCCAAGGGCTACCTCTATATAATATGTCAAAATCTGAAGGAAAAAAAAAAGGTCAGAAAGTCCATGTGGCTCATTGTTTAATTTTCGTGTTTTAAACTGCTTTCCACATGTTAAACTGCCCAATTAGAACAGAACTGCCGATAGCTATTGGATTTCAGAGTCCCCAGTTTCTCAATTCTAAAACTAAAATTAATGGATTGAGAGGGTCATAGAAGAGAAAATATATGAGTTCAGGGACTAAGATCATTTTTCCCTGTTTACATGAATTATTGGTTTTTCTTATATATGTATGGTGGCAAACCTTTCCAGGTTTTGAGCCTGCCATCAACTTGTTACAATTAAACTATAGAAAAATAGAAAAGAAAATCTTAGGAGCAGTTAGGTAGCACAGTGGATAGAGCACCAACCCTGAAGTTGGGAGGACCTGAGTTCAAATCTGGCCTCAGACATTTAATACTTACTAGCTGTGTGACCCTGGGCAAGTCACTTAATCCCAATTGCCTTAACCTGAATTAATGTTATTTCTTTTTAAAGAAAACATCTTGGAGAAGTTTTATTCAGAGAGCTGAGATTTGTCTAATAATGACCAATGTAGCAATCATTTATTTTCCTATTATAAATGATCACCACCACTACTATTGCAGGAAATACCCTCTCAATTTCTTCACAAAAAATATTAATTGAAGGTAATTTTGTCAGCTATGTGTTGCTTTGGGGAAAGGAGAGATAGTTTAGGAGGGCTATAGAATGACAGTTTTTAATCTTTGAAGAACTCAGTCTGGTTGGGCAGAAAAAAAAAGACAAAAAAATTCTATACATGGATAAGATACATCATTATACAGGAGAGAGAAGGGCATTTTAGGCAGAGGAAAACAATTAGAATAAGAACAAAAAGGCAAAAGGAAAAATCATTTCATGTTTGTAGGATGGTAAGCCTACCCTTACAAGAGAAGAAGACTTATATTTGGGAATGAAATGAAAGAAGATTGGATAATTATTGGAATGATATTTTGAAAGGCAGAGGAGTTGAGACTAGATATAATAAATGTAAGGAAGCCATTTTACACATTAACCATAAAGCATGATTAGAATTAGCAAAAAGTAGCACCAACTAGGACATAGGGCAGCAGAGTTAATCTTGTGGTCCAAGTTTGTTTCCAAGACAGCAAACAGGAGTATTCAGAAGGCTGAATGGTTTGATCCAGATGATCTGGAGATTCAAGTTTATGGTCACTTGGAAATTTAGTCTCCGTCTTCCATATGCTACTCAACCTAGAATAATGATTCTAGAATCACAGAAATCTTATCTGGAGATTCATCTAGTGAGGAATTGCCTCTATAGTATCCTTACAAGTGGCCCAGTCTCTGTCCATTCCACTTTGCAATCGTTCTAAATGTTAGAAAAATTGGCATATCAAGATTGAATCTCTTATTGCTCATTGTTCTACCTTCTGGTACCAAGGGGAACAAATTTAAACTTTGTTTATATGCTAACCCTTCAGAGGTTTGAAGATAACTAGCACAATTTCCATTATCTTCTCTTCTCCAAGATAAACTTTCTCAGTTCCTTTAACTCATCCTTGCATAGAATATTTCCCAGCCCCAGCAATCAAAAAAAGCTTAAGCTAAATGGAAAACATTGTCAGCTCCTATGTCACCCTCTTTCTGCTGGATTTGGAAATGGAACATAGAAGCAAATCCCAAAATGAAAACTCAACAGTTCCCTAAACCAGATATATGAAAGGCTAGTAAGTGCTGGTGTCCCACAGCCTGCTGTCATTGGAAAATGGTAGCTAGAGATTTGCATATCTGAGAGCCCCAACACAGTGGCATTGTCAACAGGTGATTCAGGTACCAAAAGATGTATAATTGAAGGGATCTTTCTCTTCTCAGTTCACTTGTCTTTGCTCACACTGAGCTTTATTCTCCAGTACAGCACCAGAATTATGGTCAGCTATTTTGTATTTAGTTGATTGTGTTTGAAGATATATCCTCCCAGCTAGAATGATCCACTTATTAAACTCACCCCCTCTCAATTTATGAGAGTTTTACAGGGAACACAGTCATTCTAGCATGAATCATCATATGCTGATAAAAAAATAAATGAAATATAAAATCCCCAAAGAGATGTTGTTAAATGTTTTTGTTAAGGAATTCATTTTTGCGGAAGTTTTAGCAGCAGTCATTTTCTTTAATAAAATCAAAGTTAGTTTGATTCTTTCAAACTTCCACCAAAGGCCACTCAGTAATCACATCTGAAGTTGGTTATCTGATCATGGGGATGAGTTGGCCCATCCTCTGATATACCCATTTCTCCCTTTCTTAGCTACATGATGGTTATATTTCTATTTCTAAATTTCTATCTATCTAATCTATATTTCGATTTCTAAAATGTCATGAATGTTAACATACTGACAGTTTTAGCAGCAGATTTGCCAGTTGCAAAACCATAGACAATATTAAAATCATGACAGCAGCTCAACAGAGATTTAATAGAGTGGATGTATGATAATTAATAATAGTAGCAACTAATATTTAAAATACTTCAAGGTTTGCAAAGTGCTTTGCATATATTAATTTACTTGATCTTAACATCAATCCTGTAAGGTAGGTGCTATTATTATCTCTATTTGATAGATGAGGAAACTGAGAAATAAAGTTTAAATGATTTAAGTGACATATAACTGAAAAGTGTCCTGATTCTAAGTTCTGTGTTTTATCCACTGTATCACTTCACTGCCATTATTATTTTGAGAAGAGATTTATTTTCATAGAAATAACTTAAGTGGCAGATGATGTGTCTTGGTCAATCTCAATTATCCATACCTACAGTAACCATAAAGAAATCATAAAAATCCATTTTTCAAGGCACTGTCCCTTACCTGGTGGCAGCTACCCAAATATCTTGAAAACATTTTCTAAATTAAAGTTAGACCTACAAACCGACACCTATAAAGTGATGCCAGATACCAAATTCGGATTATGTCCTAAGATTATCCCTAGCAGAATTTTTGATTGGGTGGAAAGTCTTGTATTATTTCCCACTCCATCATTCCCTTGAGATGTCAAAGTGACTTTTTGCAGAAGAGCAGTCTCCTTATTTTACAAATGGGGAAAATAAGGCTGAGAAAAGTGAACTATTGTACACAAAGAGCAATAAGGAGTAGGTACAAAGGCAGGAGAAGATTTCAGGTCCTCTGCCTTCAAATCTCATATTCTTTTTACTCTAGTATGTTAAATATTCTACTGACTCTCTATACAAAGTTTCTGCCATTCTAACATGTCTCACTTAACTAATTATTTCATTTATCAGATCCCCTTGGAACTAAATGTCATATGCTCCAAGAAACCTAAAAAAATTAAAACCTAACCCTCAAATTCTCAGAGAGCAGAGCAGGTCCATACAACCTCAAAGTGCAATCTTATAGACTCATAGGATCAGAAGGATTTAGAGCTGACAATAACATTCAGTCTCCATTTAAAAATGGAGAAACTGAGTCCCACCCTATCAAAATGTTGTGTAATTTCCAACCTTTAAGCTCAGGTTCTCACTAGGGATAATTGAATGATTTCATCATTATACCCAAGGAGTAACAGGAAATAAATAGATACAGAGATAGGTAAAACCCACCAGGACAAATTATACTTCAATAAATAGTCATTCTGAATTGCTATGGCTTAAAAAAAAAAAAAAAAAAAGGAATTATCTAAGGGACCAAGCTGGGCTAGTCCTTAGGAACAGACATATACTTGACCCTTTTCATCTTGAGCCTACCCTACCAGAAAGTTACCTTCACTCCAAAATGAAGCTTTGGGGACTTTAGTGGAAAAAGGAAATACCATCACTTATCATCACAGCAATAACATTTATTTTACCTTTTTTACAGTCATAAAGCGATTTACATTCGTTTTCTCCTTTTTCTGTCTTCATTCTACAAATTAGCAAAATGTGTGATTTGCCCAGGGTCATATGGGTAGAAAATGGTGAAATTAACACTTAAACCCAGACCCACTACTTTTTCCAGCAGACCATCACTATACTGTGCATGCTTCCCTTCTGTGGCAGGGAAAGGGACAGTAATAGTGGGTATTATACCATCACAGCAACTGCCAGGAGAAGCATCTAATATAGATTCTTTTCTACCAAGGTTATATATTTGAAGGGTAAAAGTTTCAAGTCAGAGATATGAGTAGTATTATCGAGACTATCCAACCTCACCAATCATGCTAAAAAAAAAAATAGAATCTTCTGTCAGTAACAGGGCAATTATTTAAATTCTTTTACCAAGTACTTAGGAACACACATATTCCTGTAACCTGCTTACTAGGAGTCAAGGTAGAAGCAGTAGCAAGGACAGCTTGAATCTACCTTTTTTACCTGGGACCAATGAATTTAGAATGTAAGAAAACTGTCTTTCTCTCCAACATCTTTTCTCCAAAATCAATTACAGGAAGCAGATTTTTTTGAAATGGACATTTTATTTTGGTTTTGAATGGGATAATATAGATGAGCTAAGCTACCACTTTAAATAGAACAAACATTCTCACATAGACTAGGGTTTCTGAATATATATATTGCATTTAGCAGAGAAAGGATGGAACAAGATACCTCAATTCTTTTCTATCTTTCTGCCTTCATTTTCTGCAGACTGGCACTTTAAGTTGCCAATTTTTTCCATCACTTTCATTGAAGAGTCTCTGACCTGTGTAGGAACTTGGCATTTTAGATTTGGAAGAGATCTCAGAGTTCAATTAGTCCAACCCCATTCAAGTACGTGCTGGACTATGCGTCCTCCAAGTTCGCTACTAAATTCTGAGTCTCAGATTTTACAATTAAGGAAAACAAATTTTAAAAGTTTAAGTGATTTGCTCAAGGTTAAATAAGTTGTAATTAAAAGAACCTGAATAGGAAATCAGGATATCTGACTTCAAATTCAGTATCCTTTCCACCATGGCTTTCTGTCAGTCTCCTCCCTTTTGGGATACTCCTGAATGACTTCTCTCAGACTGTCTGGAGAGGGGCAGTGATGGGAGGAAGGGAGGTGCTTCCTGAAGACCAGTTACGGTGTCCTTTTCTCTACCTTGTTGAATAGCATCATAAAATATTAGAGCTGGGCTTGAACATCATCTAGCCCATCTCCCTCATTTTATAGATGAGGAAATTGAGAATGAGACAGAATAAAAACTACATGTAAAGTATCTTATAGCATTTTTTGACAGATTTGGGCTATAATATGATAGTTCAGTCCTGAAGGATGCAGAATCCCCTGAAGAATCAATTCTCCTTGCTGTGTCTCATCTTTTTGTAAGCCAAATCAATAATAATAGTCTAAAGTCATTTACAAAGCACTTTATATGTATCCTATTTGATCCTCCCAAGCCCAGGAGTTTAATAGTGCAAATATTCTTATCCTCTTTTGCTAGATGAGGAAACTGAGGCTTATAGAGGTTAAGTAATTTATCCAGCTAATAAATGACCAGGCTAGGATTTGAACAGAGTGCTAGAGTAGTCTCATGGACATCACTTCTTTCTCCCCATCATGCGTGAACACACAGACACATACACACACAATATACATACACACACTTCTATCCCCCCAAGGTCTTTTTCTGGCTTGGTGACAGGTACCAATCTAATACACTAATCTATAAGGTAATGGGTATAATGTGTGTTAATACGGTATTCTTCCTAGGGAAAAATATTTTCATTTTAACAATGACCTCCTGAAGACATGCCAAAGGAGTGATTTTGAGAATGGAAATTCAGAGCTCCATAGCCAGCTGGTGGGGGAGATATATTCAGGGTTGGCAAATTGTCAATGTCCTGCATGTCATACCTTATAGCTGACTGCCAATGTTTTAGCCAGCCTTGATTGTAGGTCAGGTTGGATGATATGTATCATCAGCATCCATGTCACCATCAGGTCATTCCATAGGGGAATTCTGATAACATAGCAGAAAACCAAATCAAGCTTCTGTGTCCAGATGTTACAAACAATGTCTGAAACCCAGATTTCTTTGATTCTACCTGAAGCTTTCTCCACTTTAACTACTCACTCCAGAAGCCAGAAGAGAAGGAATGTTTTTATATTTTTTAATAGCATCATTGTTTCGATAAAAGACAATGTACGACTACTTCAAACTCTAAATTTGTGACTCTATGATCATGTACTTTTGATAAAAGCACCACTTAACAATATGGATATCAGTTATTTCCTAATAATAGGGGTGTGAGGAAAGTACTTTATAAACATCAATACAAAATGCCTTAAGACTTTTAGAACAATCCATATAAATGTGAACTATGATTATTTTGTTGAAAGTCGTAGGACAAGAATCTCTGATGTTTATTTATGATGGTTTATGAGATATATTTTCTCACAAGACCCTCATCAGAGACTTGTGAAGTAGGAAGGAAAAAGAGTGACATCTTCATTTTAGAGATGGAGAAACCAAGACCATACAGTAGGTGGCTGAACTGGAATTTGAACATGGATGTGAAGTCCAATGATCTCTTTATAACACCTTACTGTTTCATGCAAATATAGAGAAAAGAGTACAATTCATTGGACCATTTGGGGAATAGAAGGAGAACTCGACGCCATTGTTCAGTTCCCACATTTTCAACTATTTTCTTTTTTGACTGAACCCTATGGAAAGAGCCTCCATAAGCAGATGAGTGAGAACTGAAGCATGTTCACTCCCTTATAAGCCACTTCTTTACTTTAAGCCTCTGACTTGACTCCACTAAGCCTGCAAGGATCTTGGCTGGAGTCGTACATTCTCTCCTTATGTTTATTGTTTTCTTTGTACTGTTATTCATGTGAAAAAAAATTGTTTTTTTTTTTTTTTTACTTTGGGTTTTTTGTTTTGGTTTGGTTTTGGTTTGTTTGGTTTATTTGATTGGGGTTTTTTTGTTTGTTTGTTTGGTTTGGTTTTAGTTTTAGTTTTTGTTTGTTTTCCTGTTCTTTTTTGGTTTGTTTATGGAAGGGAAAATGGGTGTCCTATTTGAAAGCTGAGTTCCTTGTTTCTTTCTTTTGCCCCATCACTGGCTGCATGCTCTCTATTGATGTCTTGTTCCCGGTCCTTGACACTGACCATCTTGTCTGTGAAAGGAAGCACTCCGGCTGGCATGATTGATAAGAAGAAAGGGAAGTTTTCTTGGTTTAGTCACTCCACAGAAACCCATGGTAATGTTCCACTGTGCTCTGTTGTGTATATGTGTGAATTGGTATCTGTGTGTCTGTGTGTGTCTGTGTGTGTGTGTTACTGGGAGGGTGCCCCTCTTGGGGGCTTGTCTTACCCTTACCCCCGTGTGCATTTCAGGAGATGTCCCCCTGCCCATCCACAGCCTTTTAAATTCTTCAGATATGTAGTCAGTGGTCCACTCTTGCTTCCATACCAGCATGGATTACAGGACAGTTTCTTCCCTTGGACAGTGCCTGGATCATGTCATGGTTTACTTGACACAGAAAACAGGATTTAAAATCCTTTGGAATTAGGAATAACATAGCTATGTATCTCATTATCCTTTTAAAAACACATCCTTACTTTTGCCATCACAACCATTTGGGGCAAAGGACAAGATTTTGCTTAAAAGCAAAGTGAAATAGAGGCAAGCAAACCCCTACCTGCCTCAGAATTTCCCATCAACATGTCAAGTAGACAGATATGGCTAGAAAATATCCAGACATATGATAAGTCAAAAGTAAGAAAGCTCTTCATTTTTTGTATTTGTCTTGTTTTGTGTTTGTGGAGCAATAATCTGGTCAGACCCAAAAAAATGTTCATCTTCCCAGCTCTCCGTGGTAAACCCATTACACATTCCTCCATTCACAAAAGCTCCTTCGGATCTCATGCTGATAGTCGTGCTAATTTACATATGTTTGTATAAATTATATATATATATAGACATAATTTAAAGTTCACAAAGCATTTTAAATATGTTATCCTCTCTTTCGAGCCTTAAAATAACCCAGTGAGATAAGGGCTGCATGTATTGTCATCCCATTTTCCAGACTAGGAAACTGAGACTCAGAGACATGAAATATGTTGCTTAGTCTCAGTGGTCCTCAAAGTGTAGTCCAAAGAATTGTTGGGGTCTCTGAAACCCTTTCAGAGGGTCTACAAATTCAAAATTACTTTTTATTTCTAATATAGTAAATAGCTATAAATGTAAGCCATGTGAACAAAAACTCTTTGAACAGATCCTCAATAATTTTTTTAAACAACATAAAGATACTGAGAACAAAGATTTGAGAATCACTGCTCCACACTAACTGGTGTCCATTACACTAACTCATACTCAGACCTGCCTCCAAGCCTAGTGCTCTTTTCATTGTACCTTGTACCTTTGCAGCTTCCGTGATCTCAATCAAGGTAGTTGACTTTTGGCACAGTGTAAAGAGCAAACATTTAGGGGTAAAGTAGAAGGAGACATGGCCTTGTAATCCTGGGTTTATTCTCAACTAGCCTAATCACAAATGATTCCTAGTATCAGGAAGATTCTATCTCGTACAGTGAGCAAGCTATTCATGAATATTCCATCTGCTTTTCCCTCTTCTCCAAGACTCAGCCTTCTCTTGATTACCTGAAATATCCCTTTCTCCAAAAGAAGAAACCTCCAGAAGAAGACAGGAAATTTCCGTCATTATTATCCTAACAACCAGTAGTCTTTATCAAGCGTTGACCTTGGGGCCAAATGTCCATATTTCCCTTTTTAATGAGAAGTGTGATGTTTTTATCCTCCCAAAATAAGTCTGTCCTGGAAGAAAAGCTGAGCAGATTGTATATGGCACATCATCTGAGAGGCAAAGGATGGGGCAAAATCACTCAAATGACAGCATTTAGAACTGGAAGGGTCTTTTCCTGTACATCAGCAGTTTTCAAAGTGTGGTTTGAGGACGCCTGGAGGTTTCGGTCATGCTCTTAGGAGATCCACATGGTCAAAATGATTTGGGCTATATTAAAATATTATATTGTTAATCCTCCCTTTTCCAACCATATAACTATGCAGGGACAGATTTTCTTCATATGTTTCAATCAAAACAACACATAAGCAGATAAGAGAATCCAGCTGTCTTCTATTAAGCAAAACACTAAAGAGATTTGTAAAAATATATAAAACAGTGTCACTTCTTACTATGTTATATTTTGGTTTGGGTGTTTTTCTTTGCTTTTGAAAATATAGCTTTTTTTTTTTTTTTTTTTTTTACTGAAAATGTTATTTATCCCAACAGGCAATGAGTTTTTCATTTTAAGTGAATTAAATAGTTTAAAATTTTATCAGTTTTAATTCTTAATATAAAAATATATGTATACATAAACATATACATATATAGCAAATATACATATATACATATGCATGAATACATACATACATATATGTTGGAAAGGCAACCAGGGTTCATATAATTAGAAGGTATCTGAAGCTGGATTTTAACTCAGGGTCTCCTGGTTCCAAGGCCAATACTCTATCCACTGCACTATTTAGCTATTCCTCAATAGATACTAAGCATGTAAAATAAAAGTTCTTTGGATCCTCAAATGATTTTTTAAGAATCTGAAGGGATCTCAAGATCAAAAAGGTTGACCTAGGTCAACCTCTTATTTTATAGATGAGAAAATGAAGGCCAAGAAAGTTAAAGGGTTTTGTCTGAGAAACCCTGAAAATAAATGACAGAGCCAGAATGCAAAACTAACTCCAGTGCCTCCAAATATACTGTTCTTTAAATTAAAACAAGGTTCCTTTCTGTTATGCAATACTAAAAAGGAAGAGGAGGTAAAGTTGGAGAAAGGACCTTCCTCAGTATAAAAACTTTCCTTCTGAAAGGGTGATAAAAAGAAGCAGTTTTCTGAGACCCCTTCCAAGTTAAAACATTCCCTCTGGAAGCCCTGTGTATCACTGCCTTGGCAAGTCCAAATACTGAAGAGATAAACCACCTACCATGGCATGGGTTACATATGCTTATTTCTCAAGCAAAGTTGATGAAATGGAAATATCAGATTGCCAACCCCCAACCTGGTGGGTGGTCACCAGGCTCCAGTTCAGTTGTTTGTTGCTGTATACTCTTATAATTCTCAGTATTTCTACAATGCCTACAAGGTCCAAGTGGGCTTCTACTTTAAGGTGATTCTTTAAAGCAAAGTCCAAGTTAGTCCAAATTCTAGATCAAGATTCTTCTTTCACCTAGGGACCCATAAGGGATCTTTAGATAAGTTTTAGGAGGTCTGTAAACTTGGAACTCGAAATACCCCAATAACTGTTTTTCAATGTAATTAGTTTCCTTTGCAATCCCAGGTCTTCCTGTATACATTTTTAAAATTATTCTGAATAAGGCTCCTGTCTTATAAGTTTTACCAGACTGTCAAAGGGATGCATGACACATAGACAGGTTAAGAACCCCTACTCCAGGGATGATCAATGTGATGATTTAGAGGACAGGAGCCAGATGAAAATGTTGACATAGATGGGCATTGCCAAAAACTCCAGAGCAGCCAAATCTATTAGTATGGCATGTGCGAGCACACACACGACCTTAAATTAATAATAACAGTAATAGCAAAAACAGCACATTTCTAGAACACTTTCACAACAACTCAAAGAGGTTCAGCGTTTTGCCCAACATCATACAAGTAAGTGTAGTGAATAAGAAAGAAGCTAGAATTCAAACTCAACTCTTGGAGTGTTGGGTAAATGGGAAGGAAGGAGAATTTTCCTCTTTATGAATGATAAGTTAGGAAACTGGTCTTGCAGGCTATTAGTGCTTGATGCAAAGCTCATTAATTGGTCAGAATACACTGAGCTACATCACTGGTGGGTTTCTGCTTTTTTCCCCAAGGTTATCATTCATGTATCTTAAAACATTTCCAATGTAGGGAAAATTTATCTCAATACCAGTTTGCTGCCATCCCATCCCACTGCCACCCTTCCCAGATAGCTTTCACCACTTTTTGTTGACTGGCAGCAGAGTTTCTCTGGGATCACTAGACAATAATCTAGGACACTGGGACTTATTCCAGTGGATTTCATTCTCCTCAGAGCTAACTACTAGCACTCTACCCCTTTGTCCAGCCAACTCTGGTACTTCTACCTAAAGTCACTTCCTACCAATCAGCATTGTGGTTGCCACTCAATATTGGACATGTCAACAACTAACCTTCTCCCACTACCCCAATCTTCTGCTTTCTCCCTTTCGACTCTTGCAGTGAGCATGCCCACAAGCGAGACAGAGTCCGTCAACACTGAAAACGTGGCTGGAGGCGACATCGAGGGAGAGAACTGTGGGGCGAGACTGGCGTGAGTTGGCATGGCAAATTCAGGGGGCAGAGGTTGTTTATGGGGGCATTGCCCTAAAATTGGTCCTAAAATCCAATTGGGTTATTTAAGGGGTATCAGGTGGCCCAACATAGTAGGAGGGTAATGGCAGAAATGGAGTAAAATGAATGACAACATATTTGGTTATGTCTAATGGATTGATGATCTTGGGGGGTGGGGGGAAAGAGAGTTACCAACAAGGTAAGCCTCCACATAAAAATTCCCATGTTTCTTATGAAGGTCTGCACTTTGGATTTCCATATCCTTGCATTGGAACAAGCAAATAAAAATAAATTTTGTTATAGAGTTCTTCAGCTTTGCAGATTCTCACTGGAACTTTTCACCATTCACAATACAGAGGGGATATTAGGCTTTGCTGACAGCTTTAAATTCTGTTAGATAGGATAACCTGGGCTAAAATGAAAACAGAAAAGCATAAGATGGACCATTAAAAAGACTTTGATCTGTGCCACTGAAGTGCCATTAATGCAAACAGTAGATAACTCAAAACTCATCTTTGTTTAACTTTAGAATATAATAACAATGACAACATACACATAAGAGTAAATACCAAATATGTGTAAAGTAAGTATGAGTTAAGGACAGCTAGGTGATGCAGTGGAAAGAGTACTGGACCTGGAATCAGGTCCCTGCTTGTTCCTAAATTAAAATCTGGCCTCAGACACTTACTAGCTCTGTGACTCTGAGGCAAGTCACTTAACCCTGTTTACCTCCATGTTTCCATCTATAAAATAAGCTGGAGAAGCAAATGGTAGATCATTCTAGTGTCTTTGCCAAGAAAACCCCAAATGAGATCATAAAGAGTGGGACATGACTAAAACAATGGAATAATAACAACAAAATATGGAGTAAATTTTGAAGTTGAGGGTGACACTGTACCAAGCTGTCTACTAGAAACATCCCCTCTAACACACACAAACACACTCTTACTTTCCATTGTGGTCAACTCTAGGTAATGATAGGGAAAAGGACCTTAAATGATACACTCAACATTCCACTTATGAAAAATTAAAAATATAATCCCTTAGCTTTGTCATGGTAAATCTTGAACTTGGAAAAAATCCTCTGAAATATTGACCCAAAGAAACAAATAAACATTGAAATGATCTAATTACTAGAAAATGTTTTTTTAATCAGACTTTAGATAGAAGATAATAATATTTCCCTTTGGAGAGTAGTAACAACATCCCTTGCTGCAGATACTTGCTTGGAGCATAAAGATCACAGATTTCAACCTTGTAAATATACTGTCTTCTACTAGTAGTGAATAGAAATGAAATTAATTGAATTGAACCTAGTTGAATTGAAATGAAAGGAGATAACTTAATAGATAGCACTGAAAAGGCCTGGTTCCTTGTAGGATAAGACTCTAAAGATTTCATCAAACAAAGGGCATTCTTTTCACCCCTCAGGAATGGCACCATTGTTTTGGTCATAAGATGGTCCTCCAAAGAGGAGCTTGTAGGTGGTCTGAGCATTTATGGGGCCAGCCTCCGGTATCATTTCTGAGAATGAGGTAGAAAGAAACTCAGGGCCTGGAACAGACCGGCTCTCATGATTTCTCCCTCCTGGGCATACAGGACTTTTACTATCACTCATTCTGACAGAGGCACCAGGGAGTCTGCACTGCAGATTTCTGAGGAAGGTAGGGAGGTAATTATTGTCAAAACAGTAAAATACCATGCTAATTACATTTTTAAGCAATTGCCTGGTTTTTGTTTTGTTTTGTTTTGGTTTTTGCTTCTCTCCTTCATTTGGAATGGTAGAAAACAAAATCTTTGAATTTCCAGAGGCAGTCTTTACTCAGTGAAAGCCAATTGAGAAAACTTCCAATTCCATCAATGGTAGAGCCACCCTTGCTCTGATATTCTCAGAGGGGTCCATGGAAAGATCCTCTCTCTAAGAATGGAGAAGGAAATGAGGCAGGGCCCTAAGACATGTTGTAAAGGTCTAGAACAAGATGGAACAGGTAGAATGAAAACAAGCAGACTACTAAAACCCGTAGTTCTAAAAGGCTGCCAATATATATTTATATATCTATAGATAGATAGATATTTATATACCCATCTACATAGGTAAATAGATAGATATTTATATCTATACCTATCTAGATAGATAGATAGATAGATATAGAAAGAAAGAAAGAAAGAAAGAAAGAAAGAAAGAAAGAAAGAAAGAAAGAAAGAAAGAAAGAAAGAAATCAAATTTTTGCTTCACTGGACATAGAACCATAGAAAGTCAGAATTAAAAGGCATCTTGCAGCTCTTCAGGGCTTTTCCAACTTTTCCCACTTGTGACCCCTTTTAGCCCGAGAAATGTTTACATAATCTTGGTTATATGGTTATATAAAATAGGTATACAAATCAAACATTTACTGATAATAAATCATAATTTTGCAATTCCCATAATCAGTTATGTAACCCCATATAGTGTCGTGACCCACAATATAAGAAGCTTTGCTCCAATATAACCCTACTATTTGACAAATGAAGTTAACAAGCATTTAAGAACTGCTTACTATGTGCCAGGTTCTGTAAGAAGCATAGGGAGGTTGTTATTCTTCTTCAAAGAGGACTATGACATCAGGGAGGTTATGCCATGGCATACAAATGAATTAGATTTAAGTGAGGGTGAGCTATGCAAGGTCACCAGCCTCACTTTCTCTTCCAGAGTCATCTGGATCCAGGGGCAAGATATAGATCAGGACCTCTGGAGATGGTTCCCTCCTAGAAGTCTCTGCTTTCAAGGCACTTATATTCTAATGAGGGAAGACTACTCATAAAAGTTGGAGGAGGGGCCTGAGAAAGAGATGAGGATTGGAGGCAGGAGCCTTGTAGGAAAGGTCTGCAAGAGTCAAAAATACAGCCTAGAAAGGAATGAAGATATGACCACTTTCTTCCTTAAAATGGAAATTCTAGGAAGAACCAGACAATCAGATGAAGAGGTGTGATATCCAGGAGTAGAGTGACCTTCCAAGGTGAAGAATTTTCTGAGAAAGACTAAGAGTCAGAAGTGCAACCTGATGGGGAACTTCAAGGGTGGAAGGAAAGCAAGATTAAGGCCAGATAAGGACTTGAAGCTGAGTAAGATGAAATGTCTTTTCTAAAAACTAGGTCTTCTTACTCCTGCCTCTTTCCTTCACTTAGAGTAAACTAGGCGTCATCACCTTGTCTTCTTAATAAATATAGCAACATTTGTAAGTCCCTATTCCCCAAAGGAGTCTTCAGTTCCTCATTTGAGCCATATAACAAACAACAAAGCCATATAACAAACCATAACAGCCATTTAACCACCATATGAGTTAAAAGCTTCTGGTATCATTATCATTCTCCTACTATTGAGGAAACCGAGGTTTAGAGAGTTTAAATGACTTGCCCATAGTAGGGGGCTTATAATCTAATAAAGAGGATGAGAAATAAGAATGAGAGGATGAGAGTATAGAAATTAGGTAGGATATGATCAGGAAAAAGAAGAATGTTCTTCACTAAGAACATTTGAAGAGTAAGAAATCTCTTGGAGGAGAGGAGTGAAATTAAAGGAAACTTCATGAAAGAGATTATACTTCATCTGACCCTTGAAGAAAGAAGGGAAAGGAATAAGCATTTCTATAGCATTTTCTATGTACAAGGCATTTTGCTAAGTCCTTTTTGTTTCCTTTACAAATAAATTTTCCTTTGATTCTCACAACCACCCTGTGAAGAAGATGCTATTATATCCCCATTTAAACTTGAGGAAACTGAGGCAAACTGAGGATACATAATTTATAAATTAGGCCTGATCTGTATTATTTGACTCCAGGTTTGGCACTCTATCTACTGCACCACCTAGCAAAAAGAGAATGGTTTCTCCAAAAGAATATATGTGTTCTAGCATGGGGAAGAGCCAACATAATTGAATGAGGAGAGAGAATGAGATGAAAACATGGTAGTTAGTTTGGCTATAATACAAAGTGCATGAGACTGGGAGCATTGTGAACGTTGGAGTAACAAGATTGGGAAGCGTCTTTTCTGGCAAGCAAAGGAGTTCATATTTATCCTATTAGAAATAGAAAATCTGGCAAGCAAATGAGTTCATGTTTATTCTATTAGAAACAGAGAATCACTGAAAGTTTTTGAGTGATGTGTGACATAGTCAAACCCATGTCTTAGGCACTTATTTTCTCATTTTATAAAGAATGGATTGGAGAGGGAAAAATTGAAGTTAGGGAGAACAATTGGGAATCTATCATAAAAGTCCAAGAGAGTTATAAAGGCTGATGGCCATATGTAAGTGGAGAGAAAGAAATGAATAGGAGTGATATTCTTAGATATTATAAATGTGAAGATAATTGAGAAGAAGGCTTGATTTTGTAGACTAAGAGGTGGAAGCAATCTTAAGTCAGTTATGATCTAGTAAAAGCAGTGTTGAAGAAGATTCTGACCCCAGTGGACAGGTTGATTGAGGTCCAGAGAAGCATTGAGTGCCATGGACAGACTCGTGCAGCAATCCTGGAAAGGAATAGAAAGGAAGGAAAACTTTCCTCAGTTCCTACTCAAACTCAGAATGCCCCCGAGAATCATGAAAACAGTGAAAACGTCTTTCAACCCCTAACTCCACTTATTTAATGAAAGAGAAATTGGATTCTCTTTACCAGGAAAGCCTCCATTTAAAAAGTGAGGCTTGACATATTTCAAACTAAAGATGTCCCTGGTTGGAGGTAGAACACCTTGGAATTTCATGACCCAATTAGCAACTTTAAAATGTTTGATTCTGGTTCTAAATAAAAATATTCTCTTTTTTCCTCCTCTTTCCCTTCCCACGCTCCTTGATAGCATATGATTAAAGCCTCCCACCCAAGTATGTAGACTTTGGGGGTAGGGAGCTAACTGCTAACTACCATATTTTAGCAGTAGGGACAGAGATATGAGTGAGTGAGACCGAAAGAGAGAGACAGAGAGAGAGAGATGGAGACAGACAGAGGCAGGGAGAGACAGAGAAAGAAACAAAAAGGACGGGAGGGAGGGTGAAAAAGGGGAAGGAAGGAGGGAGTATGAGAGAAAGAAAGAGAAATGAGAGATTATTTTTAAGTATTTGTTATGTGCAAAACACTGGGAATATAAATACAAGTAGGTGTCACAGTCCCTACTCGTCAACAGCTTACATATTAATGGAGGAAGACCATGTGTAAAGGGGAACTAGCTGGAAAGTAAAGAAGTAATAGAGAGGAGATATAGCTATCAAGAAGAAGGAAGGATCTAGCAAAAGAGATGAAACCTAGTTGGAGTCCTTCCTACAAAGTATTTGGTGTGGGAGTGGGAGTTGCCAATCAGGAGAAGAAGACTTTAGGGTAAAAAGTTAGTTCTCTATAAGGCTCAATGTCTTTGAGATGCAGGATGACTATACCACTTTTTCATCTTTTCACTTAATTTTTCAATTAAAAAAAATATGGCGAGCAGCTAGGTGATGCAGTGGATAGAGTACCAGCCCTGAAGTCAGGAGGACCTGAGTTCAAATATGACACTTCTGATACAAATATGACACCTCAGACACTTAACACTGCCTAGTTGTGTGACTCTGGCCAAGTCATTTAACCCCAGTTGACTCAGGGAAAAAAAACATGCAAAGGTTTAATGCTTTCTTTCTTTATAGAATAAGTTCCTTTTTAGCAAAACTGGAATGACACAGATCCATTAGTTTGTAGATTAAGAGTAGGAATCATTTTGATTTGATTTTTCTTGTGCAGCATAATAAATGTGGAAACATGTTTAGAAGAATTGCACATGTTGAACCTATATTGTATTACTTGCTGCCTAGGGAAGAAGGGGAGAAAAGGAGAGAGAAAAATTTGGAGCACAGGTTTTGCGACTGTGAATGATGAAACCTATCTTTGCATGCATTTTGAAAATTAAAAGCTATTATTAAAAAATTTAAATCCCAAATGATGATGCTATTTTTAAAAAGAGAATAGGAATCAAATAAATAAAAAAGTAGGAATCAACCAATCATCAAACATTTATTAAATACCCTCCATGTGTCAGGCACTGTGCCAGACCTGAAAGGTACCAAGACAAAAAAATGGAACAGCTCCTCCTTTCAAGGAGTTTATTATGTTCTACTGTTCAGTTGAACCCAATTGTAAACATAGAAATACAGGATACAAAATGAAACACTGTAACATGGGAGGTGGGAACTTTCCAAACCCTTTAATCCAACCCTATCATTTCATAGTAAAAATTTGCAGGTAGTCCAAAAAATCTCCCTTCTTCCTTTTCTTCTTACTTTCTATCTTTCTGCTTCTGTTTCTGTCCTAGTCATTCTGTCTCCACCTGAAATGTCTTCAATTTTCGTTTCTCTATGACTAGCACTGAAAAAACCTTCTGTCTTTTCAGATTTTTTTTCATAACCCTCACTCCCCACATCCTCTTGGTACATAATGTCTTTCCTTTTGATTTTCTTTCTCCTCTGTAAATCTTTGTTGATTTTACTGCTTCTCCTCTCCCCATTCATGTTTCTCCCTTAGCAACTTTTACTTGGGTCCTTGCTAATTTCTTCCTCCTTTAGACCTTTTTTGGAGTCTTTTTTTTAATAACTTGCCTTTTAATTTGATTATGCATCCAGATCCAATCCCATAGGTTAGCATAAAAGTAGCACATATATTTGCACATATGAATAAATTATTTCATGAAGTTTCTTCCCATGTTTCTATTCTTTGAATGTTCCATGGATTTTCAATACTACATATGATTGATAACTCTTTCATTATCATTCTCAAACCCTCTGTACACTCTTGGCTATTTCTTTTTTGCCAGTTTCCAGTCCTCAAGATAAGATTATTTTCTTCTCTATTTCCAGCTGGGTTATTTTGCCTTTTCCACTGTTCTTGTAACCCAAATGCTATTCAACATCTGGCTCAGGGCCAAGGGACAAAGAGAAAAGGACCTATGGCAGGTGTAGCTTTTACTGGGACTTACAGTAAACTATGCTCCTCTTCATAAGAGACTTTCCCTTTTTTTATACTAACAGGCAAGAGCAGATCCTTCTTAATAACCAATTATCAGGAAGATCTCTCCAGAATTTTCTCCTGACCCAGCCTTGGGAGATTGTTATTGTAACAAGCCTCAGCCTTTTCATAGGAACACAGGAATAAGTCAGGAGATGGGCACTAGATGAATTAGCATAAAAATATATATATATAATTCAGTTAATACTGCTCTGTTCTCTTTTAGGCACCGAATCTCCAAATCAAAGTTCAGGTAAGTGAGATACATTTCTCCTTTCCTCTCTTCCATTCGCCTATCCCTCCCATCCCTCACCTTCCTTTTTCAAATGACCCAAGGCACTGTCCATCAAAGGATGGAAGGAGGTGCTCCCTAAGGGGAACCTTTTTCCTTCTTGTGTATTGCCAAAAATACACTTGTCAAGAAAAT
Organism: Antechinus flavipes; assembly: GCF_016432865.1. Lineage (NCBI taxonomy): Eukaryota > Metazoa > Chordata > Mammalia > Dasyuromorphia > Dasyuridae > Antechinus > Antechinus flavipes. Next base: position 198,715,392 of record NC_067402.1, read on the forward strand.
CCACTGACAAAGTCAAATTTACTGAAATGTCCAAATAACTCAATCCTGATGTCAGTAACATCATGAGAGAGCAGGGAGATTGGACAAGACAATCATACTATAGACGATTAGGACACTTTTATAGGCACACACTATTAATTTATTGTTTTATTAGTATTAGTATTTTTTATTATTACCATTTTTAATCTATTTTATCAAATCACATTGGAACAGTGGAAAGGGACTATCTAGCCTAAATTGGGCTGAGAATAGAAAGATGCTAATAAGTGGCCGAATCAGAATTGGCACTCAGATACGACCACAAGTTCAGTTCCTTTCCAGTATACTAGTTCAATGCTTGTTAAATTCCCAAGATGGGTGTCGTGATACATAGATAGGGTGCCTGAAAGACTGAATATAGAATTCCATAATTCTACAGAAATTCCCTAGCAAAGAATTTGACTGTCCCCAGAGAGTTTGAGACTTTTGCCCTGCAATCTTTGGAGCAGTCTGTACTTTCTGTCTTTTGGAGGATGGCAGGAAGAAACAGCTGTGCCTCGCCATCCTTGTATCTCCAGGGAGAATTCTCTCCCTCTGGAACAAACATGTTTTCTTGTTAGCATAAGAGGAACAGGAATAACAGGCAAAATCCTCTCCCTATTTCACCATGTCATTTCCATATCCTGCATGCATATGTAAACATACACATTCACATATACAAATAAATTATGGCATTTATTATACAGTAGAAAAGGTTGCCAGGAAACCCGTTGCTAAGCAAGCTATATTTTGTAAGTGTGGGAGGTATGTAATTAGCTTTTAAACACCTCTCTAGTTAGCAATTACTCCCTTATTCCAAACCAAATGAGTGTGACATTCATGAATGGCTATGTGCAAGAAGAACCAAATAGAGCACTATCCTATTTACTGGCCACCTTGTTTAATGGGAAGAGTACTGGTTCTGGAGTTCAGAGGACCGAAATTCAAATCCTATTCAAGTCATGACAGCAACTACCCAGTGTAACCTTAGACAAATCCTTTCACCTCTCTGAACTTTAAGGATTGAATTAGTTGGTCTTTGAGATTCCTTCCAATCTTAAATCTATAGTCTTATGATCTCTCAATCAATGTATCAGAAGAGCCTTGAAAATGAGTCCCTATGTGGTTGTGGCAAAGAAGGCTATTCACATCAAGGATAGCTGAAGTTCAGACTCAATCTTGGAGAAAGTGTGGAAAGAATAGTCAAGCTTCGGGAAAGTCATGTGTCCTTCCACATATAACTCCTTCTGACTTAAAAGGACTAACGTACAGTTGTGTTAGAAAACATTTAGTCCTTTAGGTGAGGAGAGCCTACATAGGCATCTTGCACCTGGGAAGCTCTAGAGGCAATCCAAATTATATGATTATTCTTTTGTCCATCTCAAATTAAAGCTCCCTTATCCAGAGAGTTTTGGGTCCCCTGAAATGTCTATTTTTGAAAACTTTGATTTTTTTTTCATTGCACATGCAGCAGGAATCCTCCAAGGAGGAAGCAAGAATGCTTACTGCCATTTTGCATTTCTCATCCAAATTCTTATGGTAATAGGCATGTTACATTAAAACAATACCTGCCTAATTATCTTCTCTGCTAGCTTTGCAAGATAGGAAACTACCTGAGAGGAAGATAAAGGGTTCCTTTTGCCCTGCTATAGTCTTCATTTTTTCATTCAAATTGAATTTAATGTCAAATTGAATAAAATATCTGAGTTAGGATGGACTTTAAAGGTTATCTCCATCCACCTCTTACTTTATAGATCAGGGAACTCCAGATACTTTATGCTACAATGCACTACACTACCTCCATCCAATGAAGATTTCTCTCTCTTGGATTATGTGCTTGACCGTTATTCCCAGTAGTACTTTGCTCAGAGAGTAATAAGTCAATAAACAAATGTCATTCTCTCCCAAAGGATTCCTACTCCTAGGAACTTTTAAGAAAATCTATGCAATTGGGGAACACTTTTCTAAAGAGCTAAAAGAACAGTAAGCCTAATTTGTATCTTATAATTGTATACTGCATACTGTTTTGCAGTTTACCAAAAAAAAAAAAAAAAAAAAAAAAACTTTCACATATTACTTTGGGTTTCCTTGGCAAAGATATTGGAATGGCTTGCCATTTCCTTATCCAACCTATTTTTATAGATGAAGACCTAAAGTTAAGTGACTTGCCCAAAACCACACAGCTAGGAAGTGTGGGAAGTTGGATTTGAATGCATAAAGATGAATCTTCTTGATTCCAAGCCCAGTGCTCTATTCATTGTGCTACCTAACTGCCAGTAAGCTTTATTATTATTGGCTATTATAATCATTCCTGACTCTGGGCCCAGTACTCTACCCACTGTGCCATCTAACTGCCAGTAAGCATTATTATTATTGATAATTATTATTATTTTTCATGACTCTGGACCCAGTGCTTTATCCACTGTGCCAAATAGCTGCCTAAGAAATTATCCAAATGATGGGAGGTCAAATATTTCCTCTGCTACTTACTAACTGTGGGATCATGGAAAAATCATTTAACTTTGAGATACCCCAAGGAAATTGTAAAACTATCGATGGACTATAGATTTGTGGATCAATATTTACTCAAGGAAATTTCCACAGGGAGTTCCCTGAATGCATGGGTCTTTCTCATGCTCTTATTGAAAAGTTATCATCTCGCTGAGTTCCCTGAATGTTCTATATGCCCTGAGCAGCTATCTATGTTAACTATTCTTCATGGTAGGAAAGAAGTAGAAGCAGTTTCTTGCTCCTAATACCCCATAATCACAGGATTATAAAATGTGCAGGCCAGAAGGAATTTGGGAGATCAGTCTATTTCAATGAAGTATCCAAATGAGTCCACTCCTCCGAGACACAAACTGAAAGTTCTTAACTTTTCATTCCCTATTCCCATCTCATCCACTCCTCAGCTTTCCATCTCTTCTTTTTCCCATTTTCCAGCCGTTACTGGCGCAGGTGGAACAGGTTCTGCAGAAGGAAGTGCCGAGCTGCTGTCAAATCCAATGTTTTCTACTGGCTTGTTATTTTCCTTGTGTTTCTCAACACACTCACCATTGCCTCAGAGCACTACAACCAGCCCCACTGGCTCACGGAAGTCCAAGGTAAGGGACACATCTAACTCAATTCCCACCTGTCCCTGCTCACCTTGCCTTAAACCAAATGGATGGGAAGTTGTTATTAGTCATTATTATTATGTACTGATCCATACATATACCTTAATGGGGTATTGGGCAACAGTTACAACAGTGGACATATGCCAAGCTAGAACTGTCATAAAAGACAAGAAATACTTTATAAATTTTCACCGCCCTTCTTCCCCCCGACTTCCCCTGCCTTACGTAGACAGGCCTATACATCTGCCAGCCAAGCCTACATTGCTTGTTATGTCCAGGTGATGGGAAACAAGGCCCTTCTGGAAGCTCACTTGACAAGGGGAATTTTCAGAGCTGTGTACAGGTCCAATTGTGTTCACCACAAAGAATATCTGTTGATCAGGAAAGTCTGGAGTGGGGAGGAGTAGGGGTTAAAGGACAGGAGAGGGAGAGCAAGAAAATAAAAGAAACACACTGAGAATCCTAATAAACCATCTCTTCCTAAATGGAAGCACTAGGAGGTGCTAGAAAGAAAAGGATCTAATTTGATTGTGCCGCTAGATTGGAGTTAAAAATCAAGAAAAAGAGGTTAGCCAGGAGAACGGCCATGTTCTAAGAACAACCAACCACAACATGGGACATGGAATATATGAATGTTTGTATTTATTTCAGAGTCACAATTAGATATTCTGGTACTTTGGGTAAATTTCTTTTTGAGAAGGAACACACAGATTAGGGCCCATTCTAGTTTGACATGGCAGAAGAAAGAATGACTCATTTCCTAGAGAATATGGCTCTAGTCCAATGGTATGGTAGTAAATGTTTAACAACCAGCTGTCCAGAAAAGAAAATGTATATCTGAGAGTATTTTAAGTTTAATCTTCATTATTAATATTCTTATTACTTTTTAAAGTCTAGATAATCAACAAAACAATAAAGCCCTGATCTGTGGCATTTGCTGGTATCTAAGGTTTCACTGCTCATAGTGAAAATTTAATAATCAGCTCTCTTCAATTGCTTCAAGCTGTTCCTAGCAAATGCCTGCTTTAGATCCTCTATAGAACAACTGGTCACAGACTCTTCCTGCTCCAACTCCATCCCCCAACAAGGGAGTTTTTTTTTTTTTTTTAAAGGCAGGCTTTGGGTGGCTTCATGGATAATGTCATATGCCAGTGAGAGTGGAGAACTTTGAAACAAGGGGACAAAAGAAGCATCCCTTCCCTCTCCTTGTATGTTGAAACCCTAAGGTTATTTCATCCTAGTTATAAGATTCTGGTTCATCTGCCTTCCCCTGACTGACTAGTGAACATCATAGTGAGATTATTTCTCCTCATTTTCATCAATATCACAACTCCCACCAGTGCTCCCAAAGAACATTGAGTATTCAGATACCAAGCTAAGTACTGTACTCAGAAAGCTAAACATGGCCCCATTTCTTTGGTTGGTTACTGCCTTCTAAAACATCCCTCCTCATTTAGGCTCTAGCTTTTTGAGTGCTTTGAAGTGATTGGGGAAAGGGGAGATTTTTTTTAGTTAATAATTTATCCCTCTTTGCTTTCCCCATCCCCAAATTCTTCCTCTTCTGGACCCTGCCAGACACTGCCAACAAGGCCCTGCTGGCTCTTTTCACTGCAGAGATGCTGTTGAAGATGTACAGCCTTGGCCTCCAGGCCTATTTTGTGTCTCTGTTCAACCGCTTCGACTGCTTCATCGTGTGTGGAGGAATCTTGGAGACCATCCTGGTAGAGACCAAGATCATGTCCCCCTTGGGGATCTCAGTGTTGAGATGTGTCCGGCTGCTGAGGATATTTAAAATTACAAGGTACTTAGCCATTCATTTCTATGGGAGATAGAAAGTATGAAGAAGGTAGCTCCCTGAAGGGATATTGACTGGGTAGAAAAGAAAGGTCTATTGGTCTGTGTTATGGGTTATGCAAAATGGAAGGGAGGGAGAATTGAATACAATAGCCTCAAACCTTCCTTCAACTGTCCATCCACTCTTTCTCTCTGTTTCTAAAAACTTTAATCTATTTATCTGCATAATTCTTGGTCCATTTGAACTAATCAAAACATTTCATGTAGGGGATCTTCAAAACATATTTAGAGAGATAATCTGATATAAGATTTTCACTTATGTGATAGAGTGGAAAGAGCTCTCGAGTTGGAGTCAGAAAAGACCTATATTCATATCCTGGTTTCAAGAAAATTAATTCTGATGATGGGTGAATCATGTGACCTCTCTTAGAAATTCATTTTCTAATGAGGATGATCACCTCATAGGGTTGTTGTGAAGCAAGTACTTTGCAAACCTCAAATTATAACAAAATGTGAGTTATTGCTATTATTGACTGATGGAAAATAGCCCAAAGTCAAACTACAATTACCTCTTCCACATTACAGTTTTCCCCATCAGAGTTTCGATATATTGTAGGTCAGCATAAAAAATTAAATGGGAATTTGGAGGAAATTTTGCAGAAGCCACATATGGCATGCCAAGACTAGCAGATGATACAGAAAAAGTTTAGACACTCAGAAATGCGTGAAAAAAATATATATGAAAGTACATATGTGTGTGTGTATATATATATATGTGTGTGTACATGTAGGTAGATAGATAGGTAGATAATTGTATAATATAAAGAAAAATAGAAGGAAATCCTCAAAAAAGGAAGATTTCTTCTCCTCCAGTATAAAGGGAAAACAGAATTTTTTTAAACCAAAAAGTTTTACACAGATTTTCCAGATATGGGGATATCATGCCCCTAATCCCCATGATGTGGAAAAGATAACTATTCTCTCTTAATCATAACACATCACACAAACAGAGAAGGAGAAAAAGAGGTTGAAATATCCAACATATACACATATACATATTCACACATATTTATCCATTCATTCATCCAACAAATAAATATTAAGTCCCCATTTTGTAAGCAACCCTGCGCTGGACACTGTGAAGAACAGAAGAGATATAGAAGACCTGTTCCCTATCTTCATAGAACACAAAATCACATGAAACAATTAGGAAATAATACTCAGCTCTAGTCAGAAAACATCTGGAGAATTGTGTTCAATTCTAGCCCCAATTTGTTGAAAGGAATTGACAAAATTGAAGCATGTTTAGAGGTATTCTTGAAGTCTATGAAACATGTCTAACAACCAGGACTAGAAATCATAACAAAAAAGGATCATCTGAAGAAAAGAAAAGAGGGAATATGATAGCAGTTTTCAAATTTGTGAATCATTGACATAAAGAAAGAAATCATTGCTTGTCCACAAAAGGCAGGACCAGGACTAGCTGTTAGAAGCTACAGGGAACCAAATTTTTGTCAATATAAGCAATATAGTAATTAGAGCTATCCAAAAATGAAATAGAATTCCTTGGAAGGGAACTTCTTTAATTGAAGAATGAATAATGAGGATATTATAGAAATAATGCTTTGAGTAGGAACTAGACTAACCAATTTCCACAAACTTTACAATTCTCTGTTCCTATGATCCTAAGATTGTAAAGTCAAATAACAAGGTCAAGATGGAGATCTTATGAGAGAACTATAAAAGGCAATGTCGTATAGTGAAAGGAACACTGATTCTTGAGTCACAGGACTTGGGTGTTTCAACTATCCCACATTCTTCCATTTAATATTTTAATTAGTCTAGCCCCTTAATCTCTCCCAGATTTAGTTTTTTAAATGAAGGAATTGGATTTGTTATCCCCTTTTGATCCCATGATTTAGAAAACTAGCTGAGAGATGAACGGATAGACCATTGGCCTGAAGTCAGGATGACCTGAGTTCAAACCTCAGACATTTAATACTTCCTGGCTGCATGTCCCTGAGCAAGTCACTTAACCCCAATTGCCTCAGAAAAAAAATTATTTTTTTAAAATTAGTTAACTTGGAAAGCAAGATAAGCAGCAATTGACCTAGTCTCTTGCTCCAGACCAATTGGGGTTTTTTTTTGTTTGTTTGTTTTTTAATTTCTTAATATGTTTTATTCTGAATCAACAGTTACTTCACAACCATTCCCAAACTAACCTCCTTTTTATGTACATTGACTATACAATATTAGATTATCAACTGTTAACAAAAAGAAGGGATATTCTTTCACTTTAATAGGATGGTTTAAACATTAACCATTGTATTTGACCAGAGCTTTATTGTCTCTCCATATTGATTTTATTTACGGTAGTCATCATGTGTATTATTCTTTTAACTCTGCTTTCTTCAACCTGTGTTATTGACACAAGACTTTTCATGTTTCCATGAATCTTCATTCTTTATGGGACATTAATATCCCATTTCATTTGTATGCTGTAATTTGTTCAGTCATTCCTCAAACATGAAGTATATAGTTTTGCATCCAGCTTTTTGCTATCAGAAATAAGGCCACTGTAAATATTTTTAGACATATGAATCTTGTTTGTTGTCAGCAACTTTCTTGGAATATAATCCAAGTAATATACTGTGTGGACTGTGTGACCTTGAACATCAAGTCATTCAACTCTTTGGATTTAAGTTTCTTGGTATGTGAAATGAAGGAAACTACATACTTTCCAAAGTCTCTTCTAGCTATGTACTTTTTAAGTACACAGAAGTACATAGAAGAAGCCCAACCAGAGAAGAACAGAATACTGTCATGTGATCATGTTGATTTGATTGTATGTTGAACCAACAGAATTTGAAACCCTTGAATTTTCAAATAGTTTTTAGCTAGATCATGTTGCTACCACTTACCTGGTAATAATTTATCTCAGAATTTCTCTTATGACATGTTATATATGATTCTTTACAAATGGTCATTCATTCATCAAGTAATTACTGATTACCTACTCTATGCAAGCAACAGCTTCTTGATCATCCAAATTGCCTGAAGTAATTTGGTTTTCCCAATAAATCAGTGTGTTTTTATGATTTCTCAAATGAATAATATATAACTACCTATTTCCCACACACAGAGGAATTGAGTTATGAAGGGGGTATCATAGGCATTCTTACAGATTTAGGACAATTGGGGAAAGGAAAGAAAGGAAAGATAAGCTTTATCCCTCCTTCTATCCTCCTAGACATGGTACCATGGTATTATTATTATGTTAATAATAGTAGCTCATATTTCTATAATATCTTAAGGTCCACAAAGCACTTTCTTTGTAACAACCTCCTTTCTTCAAGTCACGAAGACTTAAAATCAAATCTATTCACTCTATCAAGTGACCTTACTTTTTAAATAATACTTAAAAGTCAATGTGCTTTTAGACATTCCGGGGGAAAATAAATAAATAAAAATAAACATGTTTTCCAGCTGTTGCTATGTCATCATGATTGTATTTAATATTTTCTCTCCTTTTAATCACCAATTTATCTACTTTCACAGCAAAATAATTCCTTTAATGTCATTAAAAATTGTTTAAGAAAACATAGAGCTTTCAATAAAGCTCCTCCTTGGTAATGGCTTGTGTAGTGTGCAGAAAGCTATTTTATATCATTATGAGGTTATAAACATGATCATTTCAATACCTGATTCTCCAGACCCTCTAAGCATTGGTCAATATTGATGGGAAAGGTCATTGACCAAGAAAAAACAACAATAACATTGCATTTAGAACCAAAAAACCCATACCCAATTATCTCTTCTGTTAAGTGTGTGTGTGTGTGTGTGTGTGTGTGTGTGTGTGTGTGTGTGTATAGGGAGAAAGAAATATATATAGATATATATCTATATATATTTCTTTCTGACTTTTGGGACCTATATATATGTATACATACATATATATATATATATGCTATTTTAAGCTCTAATACTTAAAGCTTTACTAAAACTACTGAAATACCTTGTAATACACACATACAAAAACACACACAGAGTACTTTTCTTATGTATAACTATATATTTTAGCAGAATCTGTGATTTTATCTTTATAAGAGATTCTCTATGAGGAAATACTCTTTACCAATGTTCAGAAAGAAATTTAATGATTTACCCAGTCATGCAGCTATGTGTCAGAAATAGTACTTGAAACCAGCTTCTTTTGATTCCAAGGCCAGCTCTCTAGCCAATATCCCAGACTGACTCACATGATCCCCAGTCAAGTGGAACTGCATTGGAAACTCTGTGTTTTATTAAACATACTTTTAGAAAAAACCTTCAAGGCAATTATTCTGCCTTGGAAATAAATTGGTAATTGAAAATATAGAGAAGGTTAAATCTATTCAAGATGTTATATAGTAGCTAAGAAATAGGTTTCTTTTTTCCAAGAGTATCTGATTTTTGAAAATTATTTAAGAGTCATGAGCCTACAAAATTAAAAATTTTCCTGAACCCAGAAGGAAAATAGAATCAGTCATTCTTTTGTCATTTGTGATAGCTCCAATTTGTGCAAACCTTTAGAGATTTGCCTGGGGGGGGGGTGTATGATAATTAAAAAATCCTTAGTGCTTTATCTCATATGTCATCTTCACCTTGGGACATTATTTCTCACAAAATGACTCCAGCCATGGACTCAAACAGACAGATTTAGTCCTAAGGGAACCTGACCTCCAGAGAGAGACTTTTCTCATATATCCTCTGGCTTATTATTTCTCTACCCTAGAGTTCAGAGAAAATCTCTCAAATAAAGACTAGGTATTCCCCTAAAATTAACAGAATCCCTCTTAGGAAAAAAAAAAAAAACATCCAATGTACAAAGTAGTTATCAAGTACAGGACAATTATTTATTTCTTCTACCACAAAACAAGTGCTTAAAACACAAAATATTCATAATCATGCATTAGCACACACTTGAAACATTATATTTTCCTAAGAAGTAAAAACAATTTTATGGACTGTGGAACAGACATGCACTTTCACCTGAAACCTGTCTTCCTGAGCAATTCACAACTCACAAAGATACTTCTAGCCAGCCAATAAGATTGACTTTCTTAGTCTTTCCTTAGTTCCTAGAATATTCCTTACTCTTTTCAAAATGCAGGTGATTTCTTCTAATAATGGTTCATTTTCTCATCTGAGAAGTAATACAATTGCAGTCACCCCCCAATAGATAGCTGGCACTAGTTTAGATACCCTTACCCCGGAAACTCAAGAGATAGCCAATAAGGCTGGAAAAACACTCATCTCTCAGAACTACTATTATAAACCTACGCTCACAGAAAGAAACACAAAATAAAAGAGGGAGTCAGAAACTTGTCTCAGGTTTATATACTTTACACATGTTCTCACCACCATATGCATGTGGCCATCATAGCAACTATGAGGCAAAGGAAAATCAATTCCTTATCCTCCCTGCTTCCTTTCCTAGAAGTCCCAATTAATGTCCTTGAGGAAAAAGGAAATAAAGTGTGTGGGAAGAAAACAGTGAGACAAAGACATAGAGGAAGGGAAGGGAAGGGAAGGGAGGAGATCTTTGTCCTCTCCTTATATAGCCTACTGGGCAGGCTTCTCTTCTTGGATCAGCTTCCAATTATATTTGTTATTTACTACCCTCATCCCGGGTTCCCACCTATTCCAGAATATAACCTCCTTAAGAACATGAACCATTGTTTTTTTTTTTTGCTTTTCTTTTTCTTTTCAGATTTTATCTATCATTATACACTGAGTAGATACACAATAACTGTAGAATTGAAACTGGAGTGGAGTGTACTTCATCATCACAACCAAATATTTCCCCTTTTTAAAAATCACCAGTAAAAAAGATTTCTTTCTCCTCAAAAATATATCTTAGTGTCAGACAACTCTTACAGCAAGGAAGTATTTGCAAAATATTTCACCAGTCCCCTCCTGTTGCAATTTAATCCACTTCTCTATTCTAATAAAAGAAAACTACTATTCAGGATATGAAATATTTCTTTATATACTTGAATATTTGAGCCTTCTTTTTCCTAAACTCTAATTCAATTGATATTTATTGAACAAATCATATGGCACTTTGGAGTGGAAAATTATGAAAAAGAAAAGTTCCTTCCCTCATTGGCATATAATGCATGCCTTGCCAATTACAAATGTATATATCTTTTTTATAATAATGTGAAATATTTTGGTTAAGTCGGGTTCATTGTTATTTCTGGCTATACCAGAAACCACAAATTTTGTTTCCTTTCTTGATAAGCATCTAATCTCAGAGGATGTCATACTTTCCTCCTGCAATATCCATGAACTAAATTGAATTGATATAGCATGGCCAAAATAAATTAATTTTTAAGCCTGATTCACCATGGTTTTATCCTCAAAGTGGAAGAAAGACATCTGAACTGTCTTTGTAAGAGACCTATAACTAGGATGGGATGAGACAACTGGTAGTTCTCGGGTAGTCAATGAAATATTTCCCCTCAACTGCAGATCAGCCTTGAATCATGGGGCATCACCCTTGAATAGCCCAACTTCTCTATTGACTTACCTCTTTCTTCCTCCTCTCAGTGTTTGGTGGAGGTGGCAGGGTCAATGGTAGTAGCTCATAAGCTAGGTTTGCTTTCTCTGGAAAGTGGGCCATTCTTTCTCCTTGTATGTATGACTGTACTCACTTCCCAAAACAGTATTCCCCTCAACTGTTAGAATTCTTAGTTATGGATCTGTCAGGGGAGCCCCATTTTTCTCTTTTTGCCTCAGTGGATAATCTCCCTAAGATGAACAATTTTTCTTGTTTCATTTTTTCCATTTTCTTGTCAACATATACTCATGCATGCTGTTTCCATTTTTACAATAAGAGATCACAATAAGATATATTCAGGAGAAGGGACAAAAATTAATCTTGATTTTCATTGTATGGCAAACAGAGGTACTAATTTTAAGGGCAAAGCTGAAATTACTCATACTGAATATTGACTAACTTGAATTGAACATATTCTCAACTGGAAATTATATTAATTACACAAAAGTTTACACTTTATGGATGATTATCATTGTATGCTGAGAAGAAGAGTGGTTTACGGATTGGGAACCAACCTTAGAAAAAAGAATGACTTAGATTTGTACCTAATTCTGGATAAATCACTTGACCTCACAGTTTACGCTAAAACTTCACATTGCAGGGAAGGTGCCAACAAATATCATTAGAGGGAATCTCCTCATGGGGAGTTTCCTGTTTCAATGAAGTCACAGACTCAGTCCTCCTTCCCTATCCCAGCTGTATATTTTCAAACAGGGATGGAGCAAATGTACAGCCAGATCACACATTTACTTCTGGAGTTAACACAATGAACCAAAGATTATTGAATGGATTTAGAAGGGTGGGAAGAGTCCCTAACCATTGCATGATGAAGGACATACATTGCATGGGAGTAGAAACAAGATAATCAGAGGAGGAGAAAATTAGTCATAATCTTTAATGGGGCAAAGAAGAGGAAAAGTAAGTAAAGTCTGTAAGACACATGAGCTGATTCCACTATTAATGGGATCATTAATTATTTCTAGTTAATGCAGTGATGTCTTTGTCCCAAAAAGCTTAAAGGTCCCTGGCTCTAAGATATTTGAGGTACACACAGTTATAACTAGGTGAAACTTTCAACCCAGGGAAGAGTTGGGTCATTTTGTATTTTAGCAAAGAAAAAACAAGTCCCTGGGCCCCAATGGAAATTTCGTAAGTGAAAAGTCTAAAATCCAGCAACAGACCTCCTCAAGGGGAAACTGGCAGGCAAGGATAAAAGCTTCCACAAACAGATGGTGACTTGAAACAAGGAAGGTAGGGGAAAAGAATAAAAAATGGAAGAGGTCAAGGAGTAGAGAGATCTATGGAAGGGCTGGGGGCAAGAAAAAGGAAAATATAGGAGGAAAGTTAAGATCCTCTTAAGATGAGAAAGCTAGGTGGGTAAACTCCCTTTTAAAGTCAAGTTTCAAATGTGAAAAATAAAGTGTTGGGATTTGGGGGTCAGGAAGAATGACATGGGCATAAAGATATGTTTTTATACATTTAATGTCAATATTTCAGGGGAAACTAGGAAGTGTCCTAATTTAAAGGAAAGACCTTGAGTAAGATAGTTTGTGAATGAATATCTGAAGTCTTTAAAATGTTGAAAGGTCTAGTTATGGTTTGTTGTATTCTCATTAGTTGAACAGTAATTGCTGCAGATCTCTAAGATATTTGAAATACTCTGGTATTTATTCCTGATATCAAGCACTTTAGACTGGTGTCAATTCTGACCACAAAATCCTCATTTTTAATGCCCTTTCATTATTCTTATATCAGGAAGAAAATTTAAGTTATGTACTAAGGTATCTTCACCATTATAAAAGGGAAAAAATCTATAATATATGTTTTATGTACAAATATAACAGAGATAAATTTAATAATTAAATAATTTGAAGCATCTCTATTCAGAAAGAAAATTCAAAGGGACAGACAGCCATCTTGCCTTTTAAAAACCTCTCTTCCCAAACCATTTTCCTACATATAATTTATAAGGTTCATGAACAAAATCAAAATTCTGTAATCAAGATTAATCAGGAGGACAAAGTCTGGGAACAATAGGCACAACTTTCAGGTGCCCTGGGGAATCATTTTCCTAAAACCATCCTGTTCTTCTTCAACTACTCCCTGTAAGGCTTCTCCTGTTTCTTAGCCCAAGGAGAATTCAAGAGATGCTTTTCTTAATTAAATTAGTAAAAGCTTCTTCCTTCTCTTCATTTGATCATTATTCTAATCACTTCATAGAGGAGTCTTTCCTAGGCTGTAAAGGCCTCTCCTTTCAGTAATGGATTGGCCTTCAGTACAACAATGTGAAAATATTTCAATGCATGAAATTGTTTTGAAATTGATTAAAGAAAGATAGATAAGAAAAATTCAGATTAGACCAAGGTATTTAGACTGAAGAGTTGCTCTTAATATATAACTAAAATAGGATGTGGGGAAGGGTGGGTCTTCATATGTTTTCATGATTTCTGTCTTATTAATCTCTCTTTAATACAATTCAGCAAACATTTTCAAAAGTGCATTTTACCATGCTAGATTGCTGTTGCTGTTCAATCATTTCATTCATATCTGACTGTTCTTGACCCCATATGAGGTTTTCTTAGCAAAGATAATGGACTACTTTGTCATTTCCTTCTCCAATTCATTTTCCTGGTGAAGAAATTGAGACAAATATGGTTAAGTGACTTGCCTAGGGTCACAGAGCTAATAAGTGTCTGAGACTGGATTTGAACTCAAATTTTCTGGCTTCCAAGCCAGTATCTACTATCTACTGCACCATCTAACTACCCCAACTGTACTAGATATTAGGAATATAAAAACAAAAATACAAAACAATGCCTGTCTTCAAGGAGATCACACTCTTGCAAAATCCAACATAGAAACAGATGTAAAGAGAAAAGGTACAAGATAACTAGAGAAGAACAAAAACTTTTTGACCCGGATTCAAATTGTGATTCTACACTTATCACTATTAAAAATCCTCTACAGCCTTCTTCCTACTCCCAAGTCAAGTCAAAGAGCTTTAGTCACTGAGCACCATAAAATAGATGAATGTAGTTGTGGAGAGCTAAAGAGAGATGTTCAAAGAAACAGAAAACCTGAAGTTTTCCACAATGGAGGATTTGGAACTAAGAGGGACAATTAGGTGGATAGAATGTCAAGCCTGGAGTCAGGAAAATACACCTTCCTGAATTCAAATCTGACCTCGGACACTTACTAACTGTGTGACCCTGAGCAACTCACTTAATTCTGTTTGCCTCCGTTGCCTCCTCTTTAAATGAGCTAGAGAAGGAAATGATAAAGCACTCCAATCTCTTTGCCAAGAAAACCTCAAAATGGGATCATGTCAGAAACCCCAAAATGGAGCCATAAAGTATCAGACATGACTGAAAACAAATGAACAACAAGAACAAAAGTCCAATGTCATCATTTTATTTATGAAGAAATAAAGAAACAGATAGTAATTTGCCCATCTTAGGAGTTGAGGGTTTGAACCCAGATCCACTGGCTTCAAACCTAAACTTTCCACACTGCCTCTCCAATTAGCCTATGATTTCATTGGGAAATCAATGATGCATGAAAAAGACCTAAGAACATTTACAAAACAAGCTGCAAAGGGAAAAAAAACACACAAATTAAAACCACATAAACAGCCAACTGAAGCACTGAGAAGATGTGGAAATGAAGCAAAGAAGAAAGTTGAGAGGTCCCTTCTTGCGGGAGGGTCAAAACAGAAGAGAGAGCTCCATGCTGAGAGCTAGTTTGTGTTTTAAACCCAAACTGTTGCCCATCTGTTCCTGTCACTGAATATGGAGCTATGCACTCTGGAGAGAGGTGCCAGGGCTGGCCGAGCAGCTGGGAGGGTTGTAATGAGGACATTTAGCATGTTGTTCATTGAAGCAGCAAAAGCAAATTACCACCTTTAAGTAATGGACAGGGATGGCTTCAGTAGGGGGAGCTAAGAAAGCATAACGGATGGAGGAGAAGAGAAGCAAAAGGTAAAGTGCCTGTGATAGCAGAGCAATAGGGGATGGGGAACAAAGAATATTTTTCTGGACTAAGAATGAGTTCTTTTGCTACATCTAACCTTTTTATCCTGTTTTGAGCCAGGGATGAGGCAATATCCAAGGAAGTGCTGGGACCCAGTGAGGAAGTTTACCAAATAGAGGGTTCAAATCCACCTCAGAGATTTTCTAAATGGATGGACAAGTGGCTTCTCCTTGTCTCAATTTCTTCATCTTTAAGATGGGGAGGGAGCATTCAGTGATCTCTAAAGTACCTCACAACTCTAATTCTATTATTCAATAATCCTAATTCAATTGACACCTTTAGGCTTCAAGCATCAATCTGTCCATTAATACATATTCCAAACAAAGGAAGCTATTTTTTCATAATCTGGATAAAAGAGAATACAATGAAGGTCAGGGATGGTAGAAAAATCAGGACTTCCACTGCTCCCCACACAAACATACCTCATCCTGCACAGCCCTGTCTTTAGTAGAGCTTAATTCTTCCACCCAGAAAATGTGTTGTTCTTTACAACAGGAGTGTCATTTCTAGTATGACAGGCTTATAACATTATCCATCCATATTCTCTTGGGCTCGTGTGACCAGAAGCACAAAGGGATCCATTCTACAGACATAGAATAGACTTTCTTCATGGGAAGCTTAAGGTTCTGTTTTAGAATTGATCCAGAACCTTAGATTCATTAGCACCGTGCTTTAACCATCTGGGAAGACAGAGCCAGAGGAGAGCTTAGAATTTATCCGGTCCAACCATGGCTCATTTTGCATATGAGAAAAGTAAGCACCCAGCAAATGGGAAAGCCAGGATTTGAAACCAGGTATTCTGACTCCAGAACATCCTTCCCTGATCATTACTCCTTCATAAGTGTTGCCTTCTTCTATTAGAATGTAAACTAGAGAGCAGGATATTTTTCTCTATCTCTATCTTTCTGTTTCTATGTGTGTGTCTATTTCTCTCTGTCTCTTTCTCAGCTCTCTGTCTGTCTCTGTCTCTCTGTGTATTTCTATCTCTCTGTCTCCCTTCTCTCTCTCCTCTCTCCTCTTTTCTCTTCTTCCCTTCCTCTTCCTTCTTTTCCTCCCTCCCTCCTTTTCCTTCTCCTTTCTTTCCTTCCTCCTTCCTCATTCGCTTCCTCTTTCCCTCCCTTCCTCCCTTCCTCCCTTCCTTTCTCTATTTCTGTGTATGTGTCTGTGTCTCTTTGTCTCTCTCTCTTTCTCTCTCTCTCTTTTTCTCTCATATTTACAAAATGCACTTAGTTAAAGTACATAGCTCATAGTGAATACTTTAAGAAATACTTTTTCATTCATTCATACATTCCACGTACACTTTCCTCTATCATTTGGCCTCATATCTCAGAGATGAATATCTAGGAAATAGATTTGTCTCATGACCTCCATGGTATCTGCCAAAATTATTATCTATGTACCTGCCCTAATCAAATCTGGAGTTGGGGAGTAGTATTGGACAAGGATTACAGGAGACAAAAGAAGAAAGATCTTAATTTATTTTCTCTTTATCCTTAGGTATTGGAATTCCTTGAGCAACCTGGTAGCATCATTACTGAATTCAGTGAGATCAATTGCTTCACTCCTGCTGCTCCTTTTCCTCTTCATCATCATCTTCTCTCTCCTGGGGATGCAGCTCTTTGGTGGAAAGTTCAACTTTGATGAGATGCAGACCCGAAGGAGTACATTTGATAATTTCCCCCAGTCTCTTCTCACTGTGTTTCAGGTAAAGGCCCTCATCCACTGAAATTAAAACAGTAATAGGAAAGACAGATTGTATCTCAAACCCTTCCACTGGAGACTTCTACCCTATTATAAGGCTGAGACTAGACTTTGGAAAAGAGGCAAAAACTCTAGGAGAGAGGATCAAGGTCATCTAGAACCCACTTGGAAGCAAGAGACTGAATTGAGTGTCCTTCTGAGGTTCTTTTAAGTCTTAGGATTTTTTAGGGGGGGAGGTTGAGCTTAAGTAAAAATGTTTTTATTAAAAGCTTTATTAAAAACTTAACCATGATTATTATTATTTTAAAAAAAAAACTTAACCATGAATGGCAATACAACCAACGGAGCTTAATGATTATTTATATTTAAATTAATTTCAAAGTATAAAATAGCATAATAGCTTTTCAATCATTTCCTATAAGTCCCCATCAGTATTCTTTCCCATTCATTTTTCTTCTTCTGTGGTCTATAGTAGGCATATAATTCATCTTTCTTCTGGATTGAAATTTGATTAGAGATATCTCATTGCTGGAGAAAGGATCCAAGGATTCCCCCTGAAAAGGATCTTCAAACTTTAGAAAATTACCCCTACAACTCCTAAGTGATCCATGAGTCTTGCCTTATGTCAATCCATGTATCAATACAAACCATTAATAAGTAAAAAATAATAATAATAATGAGTAGAAGATAAATGGCCTGAGGTCCATGACTCT
Source organism: Antechinus flavipes (assembly GCF_016432865.1). NCBI lineage: Eukaryota > Metazoa > Chordata > Mammalia > Dasyuromorphia > Dasyuridae > Antechinus > Antechinus flavipes. The sequence goes on from NC_067402.1 coordinate 198,733,367, forward strand.
GAAATATATCAGGTTTAGGCAAGGCTTATTCTAATTATGTTCTGAACATATACCAATACATTAGACCTCCAATGTCTTCTATATCTCTTATCTTCTGCTCTCATCAGTTCATAGAATAATGATTTCATGGAACTTCAGAGCTAGGAAAAATTGTTGTTGCTGTTGTTATTCAAGCTTCATTCTGAAAGAGGACCAATAACATTAAGAAAGTGATGTCATGACTTGACAAGAATTGTATTATAGAGATCATCTACTCCAATCTCCCCTTTTATAGATGAAGAAATTAATGCTTCAGAGATTCAAACTCAGACTTTCTGGTTCTAAACACAAAACACTTTCTACTATATAGCATGCTGCTCAATTTAATCCAACAGATATTTATCAAGTAATTACTGTGTGTGGACAGCACAGAGGTACTACAAAACTTAGATAAGTCTTAGTCTCTGTTTTCATGGAGTTACAAAGTCACAGAACTATAGAAAGGATCATCTAGTTTAACACATGCCTGAAAAGCATCCCTACTCTAATGACCCAAACATCAGTCATCTAGCTTTTCCTTAAAATTTTTTAATGAAAAGAAACTCATTTATTAGCTCAGAAGCAGCTCATTCCATTTATTCTCTCTTATTTTTAGGAATTGTTTTTTTCTCATAGTAATCTCAAGTCCATCTCTCTGAGGTCAAGAAAAAAAATCCTAGTTATTCTCACATATAACAGCTCTTCAGATTCTTGAAGAAAGTTATCATTGTCTCTTGGATCAAATTTTTTTCTTCTCCAAGCTCCAATTCCTCCAACTATTCCATAGGTAGTATAATCCAGACACCCTGTATCATTCTGGTCACCTTCTTCTGAATGCTTTCCAATTTGTTGATTCCCTCCTAAAAATATGATGCTAAGAATCAAACCAGTACTCTAAATATAGTCTGTCTGGGGCAAAATGTAGCGTAATTATCATTTCCCTGTCCTGAATGACATACTTCTCAATGTAATATAATATTGCATTAGCATTTTTGGCTGCCATATGACATTGTAAATCATATTGATCCACTGAAAGTCCTCATATTGAATTGCAGCCAAGTCTCCCCATCTAATATTTGTGATGCTGGTTTTTGGAACCTGAGAATCAGACTTTCTATTTATTCCAAATAAATTTCTTCTGAGTCAAGATAGTCCTATGCACTAGCTAATTGAGATATTTTTGGCCACTGATTCCATCTTACAATGCACTTACTATCCTTCACAGGTTTGTATTATTTATGAATCTGACAAGTATGTCATCTATACCTTTATCCAAACCATCGTTAAAAATTTTAGACAGCACAGGGCCAAGGAGAAATTCCTTGGGCAAGCCACAAAAGTGCTTATTCCAAGTTGAATGTCAATGTGCTAGGTCCAGCCCCTTAATTGTTTCTGAATCCGCTTAAATTGTATATTTATTGTTTAGAATACATCTCTCCACCAACTATAGAAGAGCATAAGAGAATTTGTCAAATGTTTTACTGAAGTTTAAAAAACTATATCAATAATATTCCCTCAATCTATGAGTCAAGCAACTGTTTTTGTAGGGTTAGAAAATTATTTCAGGAAAGAAAAGCAAATTGTGTTGTCCATGTTCTCCATTATTTAAGAATAAATGCTTTCTAAATTGGTTAGTGTGTGTATATGTGTGTGTGTGTGGCTACACTAGAAAAATGAAAGACAGTCTATGCATAAAAATTATACATCTGAAGAAACATTTATTGGAAGAATATTTTGGCTATAGAGGACTTAGTCTTAATCTTATAGCAACATGCAGGAAAATGGCTGGTGAGGGCTTCTGGCCATTTCCATTATGGGGTGCAAGCTTACTGCACTACAGAATCTCTAAGTTTTAGCCCTCTCTTGGTCCTACCAATATCAATGCAAACAATGAGATTACAAACAATGAAAAGAGCATCAACTCAAAGATAAAAGCTTCCTTATTTACAAAAGGTATCTCATCTCCTCATGTGACTTATATTGTTCTTCTAATTCCTTTCATGTATTTGAGTCTATAAGAAAGACTCTCCAGATGGCCACACAATTGCTACTGACTTATAGCTTTTGTAGAAAAGGAGAGCCCCCTCAGCTTTAGGAATGTAGTACTAATAATAAACAAAATGCCTCAGGGATATTTTAGCAGAAACAAAATACTAAAATATATGTGTGTGTATGTTTCCTAATTCTAGAACAACTATTTTCCTCACAAAAATCATGTAGAGAGTTGAACATATAAAGGCATTTAGAAAATATAGTATAAATGAATTCATTGGTACAGTGTTTAGTGAGAAATCTATTCATTTCCTTTGAAAATTATAAGTATGATCTATTTGTTAGCAATAAAGAGCTCAAAAGGTTTTTTTTTTTTCTCTTGTACTTTATGCCAGGCTCATTTAACAGGGGGAAAAGGGAAGTAAATTTTATAAACAAAACACAAAGAAAGCACAAAGATTCTCATATTTATATAAGCTCTTTCTATTAGGGAGCATCTCTCCTAGGAATAAGGTGGCAAGATTCCATTTCCAATGGAGGGGAGGGAAAATATAACCTTTAACCAGAACAAAATACATATATGGGGAAGGCAATATCAGTTTTAATTTACAGAGACATAGAATGGGACAAGTATGTAGGTTTTTATTTACTACCAAGTACCTTGATTAAGCTCTTCATGAAAAAAAGTAAACTGTATTCTCAAGTAATTTAATAGTGACCTAACTATGTTAGAATGAAGAATTTTCTTACTGGGCACTTTTTTTAAAGTAATTATCTTAGAGGGGAGAAAGTGACTAAGAATTTAATATGTAAATAAGTAAAGGCTTGTAGACCTCTTTTACCAAATATTTCCACAGTGTAATTAATTAGCAAAAACAGGATATGAAGATAAATATCAGTCTTAACATGGAATTTTTTTCACTGTTAATCTTAAGAAAAAAAATTATGGCTGTAATCAGGAAAGGCTTTTCCTTTATATGGTACAGTTTGTAAAAAATTTTTCTGGGGAAAGTTAATAAAGACCTCCCAGAACAGTACTCTATTCAATATTCTGGTTTCCAAAACTCAGCAAAATGTGAGACTAGGACCAGGAAGGTTTAAAATGCAACAAACAGTTATTTGGAGAGAAGGTAAAATCTAAAATATGGAGGGAAAAGAAAATATCATCAGGGAAGAGCAGAGAGAAGCTTTTTTACTTTTATCATCTCAAAGTCTCTCTTCGGGTAGGCTTCTGCTCTGAAATAAATGTTCAAACTTGTCCATTGGGTTTTTTAGCATAAAAACCATATGCAACAATTTATAATGATGGGTTAGTGCTACAATAGAGTTTTCCATTTTGGGGGGATTCTCATGATTTAGAAAATAAATCAACAGAAAAATATAACAAAATTTTAAAAAGACTCCCATTTATATTAAAGTTTTTAAAAGGAGGAGGATAGCATGAATCTGGTGTGATGAAACCATCACTACTTCCTTTTCTAAATATTCATTATCCATCCCTTTAATAATATGTCCTAGAATTTTATCAAGAATAAAAATCAAACAAACTGGTCAATAGTTATTCCTTTGTTTGAAATTTGTTAATGTACTCTTCTCTAGTCAGTCACAGAATCATAAAATTTTAGACGTGGAGAAGACCTTACCAGTCATTTACTTTCATTTATACTGGAGAGAGGCAGTTTTGGCTATGTAGAAAGCTAACAAATGGCCTTCTAAGCTCTGCTTTGAAGACTTCACATAGGGAAAAACCTACTAATTCCTGAGGTAATTTCTCACTTTTGGACAACTGTAATTGCTGGGGAAGTTTTCCTAGTAGCAAGACAAAATACACTTCTTTGAAACGTCTATCCATTGCTCCTAATCTTCCCTATGAAGCTGTAACAAGTCTAATCCCCTTTCCATGTGACAGACCTTCAAATACTTAGATACAACTATGTGGTGGTATCTTTCCTATTCTATAAAATCTTTCTTTTAAAATTTATTTTAGTCTACATTAAATACCTCCCAAAATGAGCATTTTCATATACAAAGCATAACACAGGAAGGTGATTGTATATTAATATCATTTCATACCTCTTGCTTTTAAAGAAATAACAATAATAGATTCCAATGGTTATAATATAATAATAATAGATTCCAAAATTGTTCTAGTCAACCTCCTTTGGAATCTTCTTCTCTTTTCTCCTGTTTATTTCTAAAAGTTGCTATAGCTTTTTCTTTCTATCTTTCTCTCTCTTTTTCTGTTCTTAATTTCCCCTTCTCTCTCTCTCCAGTTAAAGAAGGAAACAGAGACAGAGAGAATAAACTCTTGTAACAAATTAGCATAATCATGCAAAAAAGAATCCATACAGTGGCCATGTGCAAAAATGTATGTCTTGTTTGACACCTTAAGTTCTTTTTCCCCTTTTCCATTTGGGTAAGATTTTTTCCATAGGTCATTTGATCCTCTAAAGACATGTCATTTTATTGATCAGAACATTTCAAAGTTGGTTTCTTTTACAATGTTGTTGCTGTTCTTGAAAAAAAAAAATGTTACCCTGGTTCTGATCACTTCACTGAGCATCAGTCCACACTACCTAGATTTCTATTAAATTGTCCCCTTCATTATTTATTATGAACCAATAATATTACATCACATTTATATATGGTTTTCCAGCCATTTTGAAACTGACAGGGAGCCCTTTGATCTTTTTTTTTTTTTTCAATATCTGCCCCCTTTCAAAATCAGAAAGTTTAGACTATTTAATTCCTTTTGAAGGCAGCTAGGTGATACCATAGTGCACAGAACATTGGTCTGGAAACAGGAAGACATGAGTTCAAATGGTCTCAGACACTAGTTGTGTGACCTTGGGCAAGCCACTTAATTTTTGTTTACCTTATTCCACTGGACAAGGAAATGGCAAACCCACTCTAGTATCTTTGCCAAGAAAACCCCATGAATAATATTGGTGTACTCTGTTTCACAAAGTCATAAAGAGTTAGATATAACTAAAAAACTTCTTTTAACAACAAATTCCTGCCCTCTTAACTTTCTTTCCACCATGTTTGTTTCTTTGTTAAATTTTGTTTTACACAAATTATGTGTCTTTGATCCTTCTTCATTCATGTCTGACAAAAATGAAGTTCATTTAATATTTCCATTCTTCTCACACATCCTACATATGAGAAATAAGAAGTTCCACTCCCCCTTCTTTATCCCTTCTACACTCATATAGTCTTCCTTTTACATTTAGAACTTTACTTAGAACAAAACAGTCCACCCATAAGATCTCTGTTTTTGTAATTTAACTTCCTCAGTATTTTTTGAAGATATGATAGTTCTGAAGGGGCATTTGTTTTTTCTCTCTGTATTAGAATGTTAGCACTCCATCATCGTATGAGTGCCCCTTACAACTATTCAAATAAGTGGACTGTTCCAGGTTTCTCTGAGCTCTTGCATTTGTATTTCAAAGTGATTTTTTAGTTCTAATCTATCAGATGTATTTAAAAATCCTCTTTAAAGGATTATTAAAGATCTATTTTTCCCCTCAATATTCACATTATTCTTGGTTGTCTTTCTTGCCTTTTGAAATACTCCAAGATTTCTTCTTATTTATAGTAAACATTGCCATATCTTTTGTGATATTGGCATGGCTCCTTGAAACTTGTTTCTCTTTTTTCTGTACATTTGAAGTATTTTTTCTTTGACTTTGGGTTTTGTCTATAATATTCCTTGGACTTCTTTTATTTGAGGAGATAATTGGTGTTTTTTTTTCTATCTGTTTTACTCTTTGATTCTAATAGATCTGAACAGTTCTCATAATTTCTTAAAATATAACATCCAGAATGTTTTAGTCATAGTTTTAAATGATTCTTAAATTATCTGTCTTTCTTTGATCTGCTTTCTGGAGCAATTTTATATCAAATATCTTATATGTTAGCCTACTTTTTCAATCTATTTTGTTCTAATATTCTCTGCTTTCTTGTGGAGTAATTGATTACTGTTTGGTCTTTTATAATTTTTCAGAGAATCCATTATTTGACTAAGCTTTACTACTTTGTCTTTTAATCTATTTATTCTCATTCCGATTCTTTCTTGCAGAACTCTAATTTCATTTTTTTTCCTTCTTACTTCTTTTAGGTATTCAGGTATCACTTATAGAAAATACTTTTTTTTTAACTTTCTCTTTGCAATTATTGTTGAATTATTTTCTCCTTCTAGGATGGATTTGGGGCATCTCTACATCTGCAAAACAGTTTTACTAGCCCATATGTTCTTTGGTTTATTCATCTCTCTAGATTTAGTTTCCCAATTGGGATTTTGAGAATTGGCTAGCCTTCAACTCTCTTTAGAGTATGGTAGTCAGTCTTGCTTGGACTTACAGTGGATCACCTGGGTTTCTGTGCTAACTCTACCTTTTGAGGTTATCCCTTTACACCAATCTTACAATTTCTGGGCCTTTGGATTTTCTTTACCATTCTGGACAGAATGCCACATATCTCAAAGTTTCAGGAATCTTTGCTGGTCTCATCTGTACACTGCCACACAGCATTGACATTGATTGCTGCCATTCCCTGGGACTTCCAAAGTTAAGCACACACACACACACACACACACACACACACACACACACACACTCTTAGATTTAGACATCATTTGGGAAGAGGGGGTGATTCTTGTTGCAGGGTACACTTGAGTCGACCAAGTCTATGAGTTGCCTGAGAGACTAAGCTTGTTTGCTTGTATTGGACCTGAATTATTTGGATCCTCTTTTCCTTATGCCTTCTGGCTGACTTTTCTGTAATTTTGGGGAGGAAGAAGTCATTTACTACAGTTTCTCACTGGATTTCTTGATTGTTATTTGCTTTAGTACAAATGTCAGGGTTTTGCTGAAGCAGATGTGTGAGAGCTAAGTGGTTTGTTCCCATTCAGGTAAAGATTTTGGCCATAATCCTACTCAAATCTTTAAAAGATCAGTGCCAATTGCTTAGGCATAGCATCTGCCAATTTTACAAATATCTTGGGATATAGTATCTCTAAGCCTATTGACTTGAAGTCATCATAGGTAGCTAGGTGCATTTTTAAAATTTTATTTATTTATTTTAATACACATTGCTTTGTGAATCATTTTGGAAGAGAAAAATTAGACAAAAGGGGAAAACCATGGGAGAGGGAAAAAAAGTGAACATAGCATGTGTTGATCTACATTCAATCTCCATAGCTCTTTTTCTGGATGCAGATGGCATTTTCTATCCAAAGTCTACTGGGATTGCTTTGGATCATTGAACCATTGAGAAGAATCAAGTCTTTCATAAGTTGACTATATTGCACATTCTTGCTATTATTATGTAAAATGTATCTTTGTTTCATTCAGCATTCGTTCATGTAAATATTTCCAGGACTTTCTAAAATCATCCTATTCATCATTTTTTATAAAAGGATAATATCCCATTACCTTCATATACTACAACTTGTTCAACCATTCCCCAATTGATAAGCAACTACTCACTTTCCAATTCTTTGCTACCATAAAAAGGGCTACTACAAATATTTTTGCACATGTGGAACCTTTTCCATCCTTTATGATTTCCTTGGATACAGATTCAGTAATGGTACTGCTTGGTCAAAGGATATGCACAGTTTTATAATTTTTTGGGCATAATTGCTAGGTACATTCTTAATATTTCCTTTTTATCTGAGTTTTTGCTCCCCTCTAACCATTTTTACTTTAGTCTTTCAAATCAAAAAATGTTCTTAACAAAAAAAAAAAAAAACCTAAATAAAATATTATTAGTTCAGGTTTCTGTCCATTATTTCTTATTATCATCCTATCCGCTCCATCTATCAACTTCTGTTGCCCTTATCTTTCCTCCCTAGAATTATGTTATTCTGAGTTTTAGAACTGCTAATGCTATTTTTATAAGGCCATGACACAGATTGGTATTTATCCTATATTTTTATAATGTAAGGTACTTAGTGAATTCCCTGAAGATTTGCACTGGTCTCTTTTAAATACTGACCCCCTTTTGTTATTAAAATTGTTTCTTCTACAGTCATCAAGTTTTCATTCTTGAGAGTGTTCCAACCCTCCTGTGAAGTCTTTCCCAGTAGAATTTTAGACCTGTCCTTTCTGTAGATCCTTTGAAATATGACTTTCTTAAATTTATGACACATGTCCAACCATGCCTGGATTTCCTCTTCTCTCCAAACACAAATTCTAAGGTGAACTGGACACTTCCTTTCCAACTTCCTTTCATTTATACTCAAGCAACCAATTCTTCATTATTGGTGAAAATAAGATCCAAAATAGCCATTACCTTTGTTGAGTCTTCAATTTTTTGATGGATGAAATTATCTTTAAAGCAAGCCAATAAATGAGAGAGAGAGAGAGAGAGACAGAGACAGAGACAGAGACAGAGAGACAGAGAGGCACACAGAGAGAGATATAGACAGAGACAGAGAGAGACAGAGACAGAGACAAAGAGACAGAGAGAGAGAAAGAGAGAAAGAGTCAGCAAATATATTGATAATTGGAGTTTACCTTTCATCCATCACCATTATATCATGCCTCTGTTACAGGCTTATGATCTGTTTCCTGAACTCATCTATTTCTTGTTTCTGTCTCAGCATTTTATAATGACAGTAAGACAGTTTTATTCTCTTTCTATCTCTGTTCCTCTTCATCTAAGTGTCTTCCTCTCCATCTAAATGCTCTCTACCATGCTTCCCTTTTCTTCTTTCTGAATTTCTTCATGATGATATTTTTTAAAAAAATATATAATGCTTCTCAGCTGCCCTCCTTTTTACTTATACTATTCATTTTGATTATTCTGGTCATAGGTCCCATCTTTCCCTTCTTCCCCCACCAACTTTCAAGGATATTCATAAAGCCAAATTACTTGCATTTGAACCTCTAACATTGATTCCAGTTCAGGAAAGGTGATTGAGGAAGTGATTGATAAGTTTATCCACCTGTAGAACAGATGCAATGATAAGATGCTTATTTTCCATAATTTGTGCATTTTATAAAGACATCTAATGTCATGCATTTTATTGTTGGCCCCTTTCTCAGAATTTGACTTCTATAAATTTCTGTGTCTCTCCTATTGTCCTTTATTATGACATTTCAATATGATATCAAGCTTGGTGAATATACGTATGCAGTCCTCTTCTCCCCTTTCCTTTTTAAAACCCTTTTGATTAGATTTGAAATATATTTTTATTTGTACCTGCTAAATGCAGTTCATCCCAAAAAGTCCATCATTCAAGTGCTTTAATTGATGATCCAGAAAGGTTTTGGTTACCTAATTTATAAAATAAATATCCTGCCACTTACTCCTTTGTCCTTCACAGGAATTTTGTGAGAATAGATCAGAAGATATAGTTGAAGTTAATTTGAGCCTTTCAATGCTTCAGAAATATAAGTTTATAGGGAAATGGGAAAAACATCAAGAGAAAAAGTTAACTATCCAGAGCCATAGGCTATTTTATAGAAATTCAAAATAAGAGTACAGGAGAAATAAATTTGAAAGATAGACTCATTCTTAGTAGGTTAGGAAGCACTATTCAATTTACAAAGGAATGATGTTTCTTCATTAGGACTTTTAGATTATTATTCCTTCATAATTCTAGATTTGAAACATACCAATTGAAAATAACTGGTGGTCCAGTTATAGAATGGAACTGTTCCTTTTGTTTTCTATCTGCGGTTGCAGTAGATTCCTAGGGAGCATTCTCTAAAGTGAGATTATACATGATTCAACTAGTCTTGGTGATTTGAAAATCATTTATCAGTCTACTTTCTCCCTAGATTATGTAGTCTATGCTGTGAACCATAGAGTTTTAATTTAGAACCCAAAAAGACCTTTAAAACTATTTAGTTCCCTTTCTCAGCTGGTAGAAAAACTGATTCCCAGAGTTTAATGATTTGCCTCAAATCTCAATTAAAAAGGGCCAACTCAAGATAGAAATACAAATTTTCTGACACTCAGATCAGTGCCTTTTCTACCACAAAATTTCACAAATAGAAAAATGCAAGTTTTTTTTGCTTTGACTATAATGATCATCTCATAATTGGGACTGTCTTCTCTACTACCCTCACCAATAGTTAGTAGACCTCTTGGCCCATAACTATCTTTGAGAATTCTATAGATCAAAAATAACCAAAGTGGAAACGCAATGCTAGTTTGTAGAATGAGTATTATACTAAACTTGAAATCAGGAAGGTCTGTGTCACAGTGCTGATTCTGGAAGAGTCACTTACTCTTTCTAAAAATTATGTTATTAATCTACTTAATAGAGATAATAATCCCAGAATATGTATCTCAGGCCTCTTATAAAGCCAAAATGAGATAATTTGTTTAATGATATATACATATTTGCTCTTATTTTTTAAATGTGTGTCAGACTAGATGCATGCTATGGATTTTCATAACTGTAAACTTCTGTGATTTTGTTTTAATAGAATACAAGAGAGGTGTCAACAATGTGATATAACATTCCCCCAAAGCTAATAGAGTCAAATTGCATTAAGATAGGTCTCTGATGAGTGTTGATAACTCACATTCTCACTCTTTTTGTTGTTCATTTGCATTTTGTTTTCTTCTTTGTTTTCTTTCCTTTTTGATCTGATTTTTCTTGTGCAGTAAGATAATTATATAAGTATGTTTACATATATTGAATTTTACATATAAAAAAAGATAGGTCTTTGTATAATTTGCCCTGGTCAAACCTCCACCAGAGCATCAGGCTCAATTCTGGGTGCCAGATATTAAGAAGGACATTGATCAATTAGAGTTTGCCTAGAATAAGGCAAACATGCTGATGAAGGACCTCAAGATTATGTCTATATAAAGATCTATTGAAGGAAATGGAGATGGCTTAGCAGGATTATGATAGTGATCCTCAAATATTTGAAGGTCTATTGTGTCCAAAAAAGAAACAACTTGCTCTTCTTTGCCTCTAAGGAAAGAACAAAGTGCAATGAATGAAAATGTCAAAAAAAAAAAAAAAAACAATTTAGGCTTGACTTTTTAAAAAATAACTATGCCTTCCTAAACATAAGAGCACCAAAAAAAGTGGAATGGACTGCCTCAGTTGTTTTCTCCTCAGTAAAGAGCTTCTAAACAAAACCAAATGGCTGCTTGTGGGGTGTGTTTGTTATAGGAAGACCCTTGTTTTGAGTACAGTTTAAATAAGCTAGCCTCTGAGGGTCCATTCAACTCTAAGAGTCTATGATGATCAATATGGTGATGATGACAACTTTCCTATTGTCTGTACTTTTAGACTCATTTTCTTGTGCAGGAAACTATAGATGCCCAGAGACCTCCATTGTGGTAACCCATAGAGGTCTGCCTTCCCAAAAAAAATGCCCCCCAAAAAACATAAGAAATTGTCATCTTCTAAAAATTGGCCTGAGCCTTCACACTTTACTGGGCTATTAAAATTAATCTCATAAGCTAATTCTTATTAGTGTGTTAAAAACAGAAAGATCTGCTGTGCTACTCTTCTAAGCTAATATATTTGCAATTTAAAGAAGGACTTCTATCCATTTTTAATAGGATTCTCCATTGATCAACTAGTCTATTTCTTAGCCAATACCAGATGGCTTTAATAATTGCTGCTTTATTGTATAATTTTAGATCTGGTACAGCTAGGCCACCTTCATTTGATTTTTTTTTTCATTAATTCCCTTGAAATTCTTGACTTTTTGTTTTTCCATATGAACTTTGTTGTTATTTTTTTCTAGATCATCAAAATATTTTGGGGGGAGTCTGATTGGTGTAGCGCTAAATAAATAGATTAGTTTAGGTAGTATTGTCATCTTTATTATATTTGCTCGCCCAATCCAAGAGCATTTAATATTTTTCCAGTTGGTTAGATCAGACTTAATTTGTGTGGAAAGTGTTTTGTAGTTTTGCTCATAAAGTTTCTGATTTTCCCTTGGCAGATATCTAAATGTTTTATACAATCAGTAGTTACTTTAAATGGAATTTCTCTTTGTAATTCTAACTGTTGGGTTTTGTTAGTGATATATAAGAATGCTGATGACTTATGTGGGTTTATTTGTATTCTGCAACTTTGTTAAAGGTGTGGATTGTTTTTAATAACTTTTTAGTAGAATTTCTGGGGTTCTCTAATGATACCATCATATCATCAGCAAAGAGTGATAATTTGGTTTCCTCATTGCCTATTCTTATTCCTTTAATCTCTTTCTCAAGTCTTATTGCCAAAGCTAGCATTTCTAATACAATATTAAATAGTAACGGTGATAGTGGGCAAGCTTGTTTCACTCCTGATCTTATTGGGAATGGTTGCAGTTTGTCCCCATTATATATGATGCTTACTGCTGGTTTTAAATAGATGCTACTGATTATTTTTAGGAAAAATCCATTTATTTCTATACTCTCAAGAGTTTTTAATAGGAATGGATGTTGGATTTTATCAAATGCTTTTTCTGCATCTATTGAGATGATCATATGGTTTTTATTAATTTGATTATTAATATGGCCAATTATACTGATAGTTTTTCTAATATTAAACCAGCCCTGCATTCCTGGTATAAATCCTACTTGATCATGGTGTATTATCCTGGGAACATTTTTAATAGAATTCTCACCGGAAGGAGAATCCTACCTTACAGCTTTGGGATTCTGTGATGTTGTGAGATCAGTTTGATGAGCAATCAGCCCACCTCTCTTGGCTTTGATTTCATCATTTCAGAAATGAGGGATCTGGGCTAAATATCAGCTTCTTAAACTGTGGCTTACTACACCAGATTGGGTCACATAACTGAATATAGAGATTACAATATTATGCCTGATTATCAATAAATGTTTGGTTTGCATATCTATTCTATATATCTATATACTTGGAATCACATCAAAGTTTCTCAAGCAAAAGGGATCATGAATAGAAAAAGTTTAAGAAACTAAAGTGATCTCTAGTTCCCCTCATGATTTAACATTCTGTCAAAATCCATATAAACCTCAAATAATCAATGACAAGGTAATCACTTTCCCATTATGACTTTTGCTATTAAATAAGATGGGATCTCAAAACAAATCTATATTAAATCCTTGTCGGGATTATTTGCCCCAATAATGAGTTACTGTAATAAGCTGACCTGGCATCCTTAGCAAAGCTCAAACTGGCTTCACAATGAGATTCCACTCTGCCAGGGACACAGAAAAAGTAATTGTGTCCTGGACCACTAGCCCCAGTCAGGGGACAAAAACTGGAAAAATGAAGCCAGTCAGCTACAAAGAATAAGGAGACCAGCCTTAAGAATGCTGCAGAAAAAAAAAAAGTCTCTCTAAGGAAACAGAGCCTTCCATGTCCATCCTGCCTTGAAAATAGCTAGGGAAATAGATAGCAGGAAGAAATCCTCACCACATCTTCCAGTGCGAGCTAGAATACAACTGGGCAGCCTTGGCCTTCCATCAGCACAGTTTGGTCCCAATGTTGGAAGTTCTAATGTTAGTATATTCCATGGTCCATCATTCTTTGATTGGCTTACGATGGTCACTTGCGGCAGGCAATGTGAGAAGTGTTTGGGGACAAGAAGCCCATGAGGATACTCTTTAAATCTCATCATACATATGGTCACCTATGAATAGAATCAGGCATCCGGGATCTAAATCTCAGACTTCTTACTGTGCCATAAGGATTTGTCACCCCAGACACACATATACATACACCTTTGATAGCTCTCCAAAGATGAGGGAAGTATTGGCAGTCAGGGAAAGGTTGTGATAGATAGGAATCTCTTTTCTAATGGGCAAAAGCTGAGGAGAGGGTAATAATTATGGGTTTGTTCTGCACAGTCTAACGATGTATCTGTCCTTTGTTGGTGGGAATGTATCATTCAGATCCTGACCGGGGAGGACTGGAATTCGGTGATGTATGATGGGATCATGGCTTATGGAGGGCCCTCTTTTCCAGGGATGTTAGTCTGTATTTACTTCATCATCCTTTTCATCTGTGGAAACTGTATCCTTTGCTGCTACCTCTACAATTCCACCCTCCCCCTCCCCCAAACCCTTTCATTTTGACCAATGGATGCATCTTTGCTACCCAAGACTGGTTGCCTTCTATAAGAAGTGCTATATAAATGTTAGCTATTATGATTATCAACTTCATCATCATCATCCCCATGAACCACACCATGGGACAGAGTTGCTAGAAATGATGTTGAACTGTGATATTCTTTGTCCTTGCCTCTAAAGATGCTAAAATGTGCCGTTCTCCCATGGATCATCAGGCAAAAAGTTCCTTCCAGTACTGTCACACCCCTGGTCTTCCATCCTTAAGATTTCACATTGCAAAAGGAGTTGGAAGAAATATTTCAACTGTCCCAGTTAAAAAAAACTTTGTTAGAAGATTGTGTATTGCTAATGATAACATTATATATAATATCAATTGTGACTGAGTAGGGAAATATTAATAACTAGTCTTTAAATAGATCTTTAAGGCAAATACTTTAGTATTTCACATATATGATCTTATTTAATCCTCACAATAACCATGTGACATAGATGCTATTATAATTCCCATTTTATAGATGAGTATACTGAGGCTGAGAAAAGTTGTTGTCTAAGGCAAAATTCAAACTCAGATTTTCTAGACTCTAAGTCCAGTATTCTATCCACTGCATCAACCAGCAGCCAAGTGGACAACCAATAAAGAGACTAAATGATTGTATTTTCTCAATTTACTACTCTAATCCTTAAAGGATTGCAGGTTAACCTGACTACCACTTTTTTGAAGTATTTCAAAATGGGCAGAAATCAGACGGCTATTTGTCAAAGTAGGTATTGCTGAATGCCAGATTCCCAGGAATGAAAGCAAGAGATTATTAAGGACATTACCACTTTAAGGACATTAACACAGACTTTCTATATTCAACAATTATATCATGGTGAAGGAAGCTTGATTTCTCTATTCCCATTGCTTCTACCTACTATCCCAGTGGGTATCCCAAGAACTCCAACTCTAAGAATTATTTCCTTTACTAATGTACAAAAACAGACATCTTACTGAATGTATTCTTGGCCATTGCTGTGGACAATCTGGCCGATGCTGAGAGCCTCACATCTGCTCAGAAAGAAGAGGAAGAGGAAAAAGAGAGGAAGAAGCTAGCCAGGTAACTATATATACTTTTGAGAGTCCAGGTTTTTAGAAGGCTGTTTCTGGTGCTTTTTAGTCAACAGCAGAAGAGACTGGGCTCTGGCTTCTGTTTTTCTATTTATCCTATAAAAGTTCTAGTATTGGCTTTCTGCAACCAGTGGGCTTTTTTCTAATTGCTAACCAGTAACTCCCCTCATTGGATTTCTATTATGGTCTTCACAAGGATGTTGCATTTTTAAACACCCCAAAATTCTAACTATTATCCCAGTCTCCAGCAGAGCAATAAATGAAACATAAATATAAATGAAATATAAACAGAAACATTAGAGAGGGCACAGGCAGGAACAGCAACTTCAAGTAATCTCTCTTGGGATCCTTATTATCTTGCACCTAAATTCACTTTGGGAAGAAAGAATAAGTCATGTCCTCCTGGATGCCATCATTGCTCCAGCCTAGATTGAAGGTGACCACCCATGCATTTTCCGGGCACTGAGCAGAGTTACTACCTGTAACCATTGTCAGTATATCAACCACAGCTCAAGAAGAGGTTCTCAAATCAAAAAGAGGTATTCAGCTGAAGCCAGTGAAGTTTCAAGCTGAGTAGAAAAGGACTGTAGCCAGAGTTCAAGAGTCTGGGACTCAGGAGTCCTGGTGACTAGATTAGTGGTGCCCAAAATGGTAACCATATACACAGATACAAAAGAAAAAAGCCAGGTAGATATATGGGATGCAGATCCCTGTAGGATGTATATTACCTTAGTCTTCAGCAAGCCAGAGTCAGGTCTTCTTCTAGGCTGATTACCAAGTAAATATTCATTTGTTTTTCCTCTTGTTGACCGGCCAGGACTGCCAGCCCTGAGAAGAAGCAAGAGGTGGAGAAACCAGCTGTGGAGGAAACTAAGGAGGAGAAAATTGAGCTAAAATCAATTACTGCTGATGGGGAGTCTCCACCTTCTACAAAAGTAAGTAGTACACTAGCACCTTCCCCTATGGGGAAGATATACCTTGTTACAGCAGAGCCTAGACTTGGTCTTTCCAAGTTAACAAACCAAAATGGACATAGAAAAGACTAAAGGACCAAAAAAGAACAAGAAGGAAGGCACAAGAGAGATCTTATTTTGAAATGGGATTGGTACTTGTATAGAGGGCAGAGGAATTAGAATGGTCAAGGGGGAAGGAAATTCAAATGCATTTTGATCTTATCCCACAAAAGAGGCAGTATAGCATGGTGAAGAGAGGGATGGACTTGGAATGAGGAAATCATGAGTGTTAATTCTGCCTCTTATACATACTATAAGCATGTGTCACTTGCAAATCACTTAACCTTTAAGTATTCCAGACAACACTAAGACTATTATAGGTTATTCATAAATAACCAATCAATGAAGAAAATTTTCACACTGGGAATTCCCCATAGTGATGAAATCATAAATCCAAACCACTCAGGTTATAAACAAAACAATGGAATACCCCCAAGGAGCTATGATTTCATCAATGCAGGTAGTCCCTTCACTGATGCAAATCACAGCTCCTCAGTTGATAAGAGTTCCATGAATTGCTTTGTCCAAAACATTTACTACTCAATAGCCAATATTTCGATTTCAATCACATTGGTCCTCAATCAATAGATCTGTGCCTAAAGCACTTAGTTTGTGCCCTTTTGACATAGTATTTGTGAGCTTCACTCACCTCCATATCCGGATCTGAGGATTTTTGTAGAAGAATGCAAAACAATATTGATTATTTCTGAGTCAAGTGTTCAGTTTCTGTTAGAAGGTCTAAATGTCTATCATATATGTCCAAATCCATGGAACATTGTCTTTAACTGGATCCATCATACTTCTTTCTCTTGATTGCTTAGATCAATGTGGATGACCTTCAACCCAATGAAAATGAGGAGAAAGGTTCCTATCCCAGTCCAGAAGCTGGAGGTACATAATCCTGCTACCTGGGATGGGGTGGGATGTGGGACGGAAAAAAATTTCAGCTCCTAAAGCCAATTGGGAACAGCTTTGGACTAGAGATTAATAGGCCTAGTTTTACTTCTGCTTTGATGTTCAGTTCTGTGATATCAGTGAGTCACTAATTTCTCTCTTTTTTAGGGCCTCCTTGTATTGTCTGAAAATTCAAAAAATATATTAAGAAGTTAATTTAAAATATCTGGCCCCTAGTTTCCTCAAAGGATTAGTCTCAGAGTAAATAAGATATAATCAGCACTACTACTTTAGAGTATGGAAATACAAGGTATCATTATAGTATATGTTACAACTATATATTATACATATTTGTAGGAAATATGTCATAATGTTGTAATGATCATTACAATAGGGCAGGTCTCTTATGTGCTATGAAAAATCCATTGCTGAGTACAAGAACAGATAATTTACTTTTTGTTCTGAAAAGCACTTTGAGAGAGCCTGCTTTCAAAAAGATTCTTGCAAATTCCATGTTTTGCTGATTCTATTTTGTAAACTAACAAGCAGAATTCTCCTTTATAAAGAGAGCTGAAGAGCAAAAGTCCATGATTTTATTCAAATTCCCTCCAAAACACTGTTCAATCTCATGGTTCTTGTTCATAGGAATCCTTATTTAAGCTTGGCTTATAAGCCTAAAGCTAATAACACAGGACAAGTATTTCCATATCTCTACCCACCCCATTTGTTTTCCTTCTTTTTCCTCTCCTATGTCATCCTTCTTAACACTTATTTCATTGTCTCTATCCTGACCAAGGGCGTTAACATCCCCCCTTTTTTTTGGTTGCCATGGAGACAATGGCTAGAGATTTCAGTGATAGCTTCCAGGCAGATAAAAGAAACAGAATTCTGCTCCATATAATCATGGATAGGGTAGTCAGTATGTATAGATGGAAGGGGAGAAGAGAGTGATCAAAACCTTTGGGACTTGGGTAGATAGATAATGTGATACTTTTCAAGAAGTCTTAAAAACTTCTCTCATCTGAGAATAAAGTCTGAACTAGTCCAGAGAGTGGGAACCATCCCCATATTTAGTTCATGGCTGTTCTAGACTGGAACACACCAGGATACAGCCAATTCTGAGCTCAGTTTGTTTATTTTTTGTTTGCTTGCTTGCTTTTTGCCCTTCTTCTTCTTCTTCTTCTTCTTCTTCTTCTTCTTCTTCTTCTTCTTCTTCTTCTTCTTCTTCTTCTTCTTCTTCAATTTAGCTATGAGGTTTCCTTTTTAAGTTAAATTAAGTATTGACACCTCTTGTACCTTGTAAATTTTATATGGATTCATAACTTATATCATCTGTGCTATTGGGCAAAGGAAAGCGGAGAACCATGGCCTGAACATTGTACTACAGGGGATAATATTACCTATTTATCCAGCAGTGTTAAAAGATATTGCTGAGATTTTTTAATGCACAGAAAAGAACAGAAGGAGGGTCAGGAAAAAAACACAGACAACCAGGACAGCTTTGAAAATATCATGTTGAAATGATGATTTGCATAAAAAAGGAAACAAACTATTCATAATACAGATTCACAGCTTCATGTCTAGACTTTTTTTATATTCTACTTTTATATAATGAAAGTGTTCATCTTATGGGATATTCATTAAGTTCAGAATTAAAGAAAAAATACTGCTGGATCCCTACCCCCAAGACCCTCTTTTTTTCATACTTAAGCAAAAAGAGTGCTATTCATAAAGTAAAAAAAATCATTCCTGTTAGAATTTCCTCAAGGAAGTTATGGATCTTAAGATTACAGATCTTTGAATACTTCATAGAGGTTTGCACAGTGCTTAGAATCATAGGAGGTTCTAGATGTCTCTTATGAGTTCCCAGATAGTAAACTCTTGAATTTAAGAAGTTCTCAAGTATGTGGGGATTTGCAGACTTCAGATTTTCTTCTTGCTATTTAAATGAGTGGATTTTTTTTAAAGGAGTGATGTGGGAATAGAGTATCAACCTTTTACTTTATTGAACTGAAGTGAATTAAAGTAAAGATGGATTGAATTCTTATTGCTCCATCATTATACAAATAGACTTTGTCCTGGCGCTTATTTAAACACCCCTAAGGCTGGTCTATGTATGTAAGCATTTATCACTCTTTATCCCACCCCCACCATGTCTGAGAGATAGCAGAGGCTTAGAGCCAGCCCATCAGACATCACCGATAAGCCTATTTTGATTTAAAAAAAACAAAACTGGCCAATCCTATATGCTTTCTATTGGTTTAGCATTTCTAAATGAGGAAAATCCTCTGTCCTCACTCTATGCTGAATGAATCATAGACCCTATTCATAGATCATAAGATATAAAGTTAAAAGGACCTTAGAAATCTCCTGCTCTGAACTTTTCACTTTATTTATGAAGCAGATGAAGTCTAGAAAGTACTTTCCCCTCTATCTCAGTAGTTCATAAACTTCTTAAGAGTAATGTCATTTTACCTTGCATATAGTAAGTTTATTGAATGTTTGGTTATTTGACTTTAATCTACTCTGGAGTATCTGGAAATTGATTCTTCCCCATCTCATGTGGTGACACTTTTCCCTTCCTCCAGACTCCTTTCCCCACTTCAGTATCCAGTCTTCTCTCTTTTGGGGGGAGACTAACCCCATAAATAGTTAAGTTTGGCTTTCCCCTCTATCTCCACCTCCTCTACCACAATCACAAAGAAACCTCAGTTGGTGTTTCATACTTCCCTGCTGTTCTCATTTTTTCTCCTGTTCCAAAGACACTGTGTTCTATGAGACTTGTGGTCATCTCATGTCCCTCCATGCTGGAGGGAAGAAACTATGATTTTTGTTCAGCAAGGAGCATATTTTCTTGCTATTTAAGTGATGGAATTTCATGAAGTACATGAGCTATGGATAAAGAGTGCAAATTGTTTTGTTGAGTTTTTTTTCTTTCTTAATCATGCACAAACTATTGCTTGAATTCTTCTGGGTCTCAATGTCCTAAAAGACTTTCAAACCAGCCTTTGCTTTATGTAATCCTTTTCTTGACCAGATTTGCCCTTCCAACCTCTATCTCCTCTTCCCTTCCATAGCCCCAGGCCATCAGCTTCAATATCAAATTGATTTCCACAAACTCAACTTCAGAGGGAGTCTGGAGGGCTAGGTGAAGCAAAGAACTAGAAGGTTTCCCTCCATCCTTAGCTATTGTCTTTGAGAAATGAAAGGTGCTGGTGGCCTAAGAGGCACCCTCATTTTTTTAACCTCTAAATTTTAAGGGGTTGAAATTAGTCTACTAGACAAATACTCACTGTTCATCCACTCATCAGGGTATATAGCACTCTGCCAAGGCAAATAGAAGGGAATTGTGGTTTATTACTAGAAAGTGGAACCCCCATGTGCTAAACTGGGATACCCACTATGGAGCAACACATGTACTCTGGCTATTGCTGGACATGCATAATTATAAGCCCCTGATCCCTGAGTGGTCTTCAGTTATTTTGTGACTGGGGCCTGTGCCAAAGAGTATTGGTGACTGGGCCAAGAAAAGTAACCCATTCCATGGACCATAAAGAGTGAGAATTTATAGTTTATCATTTTTTATATAGCTTCTTTATTCAGACAAAAGACAATGCTGGCTCTCATTTATACTTTCACTAAGGAAAGGGGAAGGGATTTCTCTACCCTACCCTTATTTCTGGCAGCAATTACAATATATATGACAGCAAGAACATGAGGTTATTCAGGCAAGCCTGAAGTTACGTTCTCTGTAATTTTTAATTCAGAATTCCCCCATCCTCCACAAAGACAGTTGGGGTTCAGAAAGCAATAGCCTTAAATCCCCCTTTCATTTTGCATGCCATACGATTGTCAGTGGAAGAGTGGAAAAGGAAAACTTTTGTCCCTCATTTTTCTGTTAATGGTATAAGGGAGAAAACGAAGAGTAGTATAAGGAGCTGAATTTTTCCTTCTCTTCTCAACAGCCAGGACGCATTTCTCTCAAAGTTGTGGTCTGGCTTATTCAACCAATACTAGACATTTCTGGCATGGTGTCAGTTGCTATCATGCAATGAGTGGGTAAAGACACATCATCATCTCAGTTTGACTAAGAAACTTCTTAATTTCTGATTCACTAGTTCTAAGAAAATCATTTAATGTCTTTATATTCATCATAATCTTCCTAAAATCACCATCCTTCTTAAGAGACTTGAAGATTCCTCTATTCTCTTTAGAATGAAATAAAAATGCCTCAACTGGCATTTAAAACTTTCACAATCTGACTCTTTCCCAGGCTTTTTTGCTTATGACTATTTGACATTCACTCTACTTTCCAGACAAACTGGCCTACCTGGCATTCCATCTCATATTTCATGTCTTTGCACACATTTCCTCCCATATCTGCAATGAACTTCTGCCTCTTAGATCCCTATTTCCTTTCAAGGTTTAGCTTATCAACTGCCAAAAAAATGAATATGAATCAACTGCCAGAAACTGAATAGGAGGAACAGGTTTATGAAAAAAGCTAATTTTTTTTTTTAAAAAATAAGGACTGGGTTCAAGTTTCAAGTAGAGTGGAGATATCCTATAGATCTCCCCTAGACTTAGGGAGGAGGTCAAGGATAGATAAAGACTTGAGAGTCATTTTCATATATAGGGTGGCTGAAATCATGGAAATACCAAAGGAGAGAGTATAGTATTATTGGAGTTTTGGACCCCCAGAAATGGTGGGGTTTCAGACCTTTTGCAAGGTATCTCAAAAGAATTTTCAGATGTAGATCCATCTCCAAATCAAAGGACAAAGTTTATTATAATTGAAACATCAATGAAAGCAAGCTAAATTCCTAAATAAGTTAGCAAAGAGCCAAGAGCAAAATGGTATATTTATAGGAAAAAGTAAGATAAATCAGGTGTTTCATGTCATCAATATACTAATTTTATGGCTTAGAGGTACATAGATGCAGTACTCATACTTCCTTGGGCAGAACTCTGGGGGAGGGATAAACCTTCCAGAGGTGTGTTTTTAGGCTTGAGCCTCTACTAAGTTAAGTGATGAGCACTCAGTTTTGTTCTATGCCTGCCTTAACTTAAATATCTTATTATTATTGCTCATTAGTCTCAGAAATCCCATTATCACTAACCAACAGGCTATCTCATAACCAGCAAACTTTGAGGCTTAGTATCCTAGCCATATATAGTAAACTAAGACAAGATAGCCTAAGGGAAGAAATATATCATTCCTAATTATATCATTTTCAAGGTAAGTAGCCTTGGGGTTATTCCTAAGAGCTCCACCACATCAGTATAGAAACAGAGAAGATGAAAATCAAGGACAGGACCTGGCTTTGTGCTAAGGAATAAAGGAAAATTTGTTTGGTACAGTAAACTAAGACCAGCCTATGGAAACCCATGACAGTTTGGAGTTCATTTCTGGGAAGTTGGAAGCCACTCGATGAGTATACAATTGAGTATAGTTCCTATTTTCTAGTCATGAAATAGAGACTTTATCCAAAGTTTAACCGGATTGATAATTTAAAAAAAATTACTTACAAGTCTTTTAATAGACCTTTTCTTCTTCTTGCCAATAATGCTAATAGGCAATATAAATGGTCAGGGTGGTACTACTACAAATATCTCCTGGCCTTTATCCACCCTCCTCCCCAAAGGAGGTGGATATTTCATTAGTTAGCAGTGAGAAACAATTCTGCACAATTTGGACTTTTCTAATGAAGAAATGAGGCATTTCTAATGAGGAATAACCATGGATTGATAACTCTGAAAATTATTTCCAGTGGCCTTGTGTTAGCTGAATATTGCTGACCTGCTATAATGTGATTAACTTTGTATTTGTCCTAAGACTACAAGTCAGCTGTTGCAATTGAAGGAGTCATCAGAACATCATGACCTATCTCTCATATAAGTTATCCCAATATGAATCCATTCAAGTAGAACATCAAAATCTAGCATCATAAAATCCAGCAGCACCAAAAAGCAGTCAAATTTTACCTGGCAACTGTGATTCCAGAAAAGGAATGATAAAGTTGTTCCTACCTCCTTCTGATAGAGAGATGAAGGACTCAGAGTACAGAGTACAGCATGAAATATATATTCTTTTGGATGTGGTCAAACAGAAATGGGGATGGGCGGATTTTTACTGTATAGGGTATAATTTTGACTATACATGTTTGTAAAGGGATTTTTGTTTTTTTCTTTTATTCTCAACTTCACAAAAGGGTGGGAGAACAGTAAGGGGGAAAAGTGAATTTTTTGCTGATTGAGAAAAATAAAATATAATTTTAAAATTAATTTACCTAGCTAATTTTTTAACCCATACTACAAGAAAGAAGTTGACAGTAATAAAAGGTTCCTGTAAGGTAATAGAGGATGAAAAGTTGAGAAAAATCAGGTAAAGATTAGGTTGTAAATACACTGACAGGCTAAGGGGTGATAGACTAAGGGATCTGTTTGTTTGTTTGTTTTTCTGAAGGCAACAAAGGTTTTTTCATTAAAACTTTTTATTTTCAAAACATATGCATGGATAATTTTTCAGTGGAAAGAACAATAAAACCTATATTCAAATCCTATCCTTGGTACTTAACTTCTTGTGTGATGAGCCAAAAATTATTTGTAAAATGAGTTTAGACTGTCTAGTCTCCATATTCTCTTCCAGCTTAAAACTGATAACCCTGTGTCTATGTTCCTATACAGAGGTTTTCTCACATGGGTAGTCTGTTTCTATCACCTTTCTTTTTTTTTCTAACAAAAAATTTATTCTACTTTTAAATATATTGAGCTTTTCTTATTTCCCCATTTTGGCTACATTTGTCTTTTTTCTTATTTTATTTTATTTATTTTTATTTAATTTCAATTCATGGAACAAAACAAGCATTTCCATAAAGAAAAAATATGATTGCCCATGAAACTGCAAATCTACCATGTCAACTCACTAGCTGAGTTGTATATAATAGCGTGATTCTCTCACCTATCACAGGTTTAATCAATCAAAAGAGTATTTATTAAAGACCTGCTAGGTTGGAAGCACTATGCTAGATGATGAAGATATATAGAGAAAAATGAATCAATCAATTCCCTCAAGAAATTTACCTTCTATTAGGAAGTAGGGATAGCATGTACATTACTTAGAATATATAAAATAAATACAAGATAATTTAGGTCACACAGGGGCAGTAGCCATCGGTGGAGATCAGGAGAGGTTTCATGTAAGAGATGACACTTGAAGCTTTGAATCTTGGGATTCTAAGAAGTGCAGGTGAAAAGAAAACATATTCTAGGAAAGGAGAAGAGTCTATACAAAGGCACAGAAATGAGGGATTGGAAGCCTTAAAACCAGAAGAAATCTTGAAATCATCTAGGCAACCTCCTTTACTTTAGAGATACAGAAGCTGAAGTTCTGAGAAACAAAGTTACAACAGTCAGCCAATAGACATTTATTAAGTGTCTACTATTTTCCAAGTACTGTGCTAAGTTAAGCACTGCACTTGCAACATCAAAAAACAAAGTCTCCACTCTCAAGGAACTTACAATCTAACAGGGGAAGGCAACACACATAAGGAAGCTGAAAAACATATGGGGGTAGAAAGCAGGGACCCAACTGATGGTAGACATATTAGATGTTTCACAGTAGTAAACCCAGGGGAGAAATGAGGAGATATCTGAGCTGAGCCCTCTCCTTAGATGGAGTTCATGGCGCCTTAAATTAGAAGGATAGAGGGCAGTGAGACAATGAAATACTAAAGTTATTGGAATCTTGAAGGATGATGAGGTTTTCCCAATAATGAGTTTCCTGGGACATGGTGGAAAAATTAGAGATAGATCGGAATAATGCAGGGATTGGGAGAACTGGGTAATTGTCTCTTCTTTAAATGAAGGTTCTGCATTTTCCCAAGAATATATAGGTTATAAGCAGCAGAGTTGAAAGCTATAACTCCTGTCCTATTTCTGTTGCCCTATACTGTCTCTCCTAGTGTCTGACAATTTTTCAATCATGTCCTATCATAATACAGCCTCTCTTTCCTTCTCCAGCCCCCACTTCTATATATCAAAAGCTCTTACGGGACCTACAGGAATAGAATAAATGGGGTTTCTATTATTGATGATATACTGGATTTCCATAGAAAACAGTGTTTCCTCAAACTTTTGCTATTCTGGCTAGATATTGGCAGTGCAAGGAAAGGCGTTTTTAAATGATTCTGTTTCTTGCAGGAGAAGAAGAGGAAGAGGAGCCTGAGATGCCTGTGGGCCCCCGTCCTCGCCCACTCTCTGAATTGCACCTCAAGGAGAAAGCAGTACCCATGCCAGAAGCCAGTGCATTTTTCATCTTTGGCCATAACAACAGGTATTCAGAAATACTGTGAGAGGAAAAGTTCCGTTTCCTACAAAGCATCATACCCAAAATAGCCACCAAAGTCCTGAGTTCCAATTGTATTTGCCTCCAAGGCTTCACTCTATCCAAGGCTCCAACGCTATCCAAAACCTGGGTTCCTGGGACTCAGGAGAATACATTCCTTAAGTCAGGTAACATAGTTTGGCAGCCAAAAAACTTATGTTGGGATGTGGGAAAAATTTATAGAATAATCCTACCATGGAATCAGTATCTGCCTCTATCCTTTTCCCTTCCTAACTCAGCTTCTCTTTTCTTCCAAAGGTTTCGTCTTCAGTGCCATCGCATTGTCAACAACAATGTTTTTACCAATCTGATCCTCTTCTTCATTCTGCTCAGCAGCATCTCCCTGGCTGCTGAGGACCCGGTCCGCCACAACTCCTTTCGGAACCAAGTATGCATTCCCCCTTCCTTCCTGTCTCCCCCTTGGAGGGTAGGACTGTGAGCAGGTCCAGAAGTGGTGGCTGATGTGCCCATTTCCATATCCTATAATGAAAAGCATTATTTAATAGAAAGCAGCTAGGTCTCCTTAAAAGATTTAGACTCTATAAATGCCCACATATCAGGACTGGAAGCAAACAAAAAAGATTATCCCCAGATGGTTCTGGCTCCTCCTGAGGGTGAGGAAAGTACAACCCATTGGATTTTTCATGTGCTCTAGGAAACCAAGTTATCAGAAATATTCAATGAAGTAAGACACTGGTTCTCCTCCCTTTTATCATTACATTCTTTCCATTTGGAAACACATTACAGTGTTTCCATTCTTAATAATGAATAGAAGGGAAAATAATAACATACCAACAATGTGGCAAATTTTCTACAAACCATGCCCCTGAGATCTTTCCTTGGGTTGTACAATTCACAGAAAATTTTCAGGGCTCACTTAGGAGTATGACACATTTCTTTAAAGCCTATGTTAGAATGAGAACTGGTGATTCTATAATCTCACAGCTTTAATCCAACAGGACCCATGGTGAGCACAGATTGTTTAAACTATGGCTATCCCAAAAAATAAAGTTCTATCGAAGTCTGTCCCCCAAAAGATTTGGACCAATTCTGGATGGTAGTCCTCAGATGCATCACAACTAAAATCTAATTTTTCATTAGAGCCTGTGTTATAATGAGGACTGGAGGTCTATAATTTTGTAGCCTGAATCAAACAGAACCCATATTGGGCACAGATTGTCTAAATCGTGGCTATAACAAAAAAATGAAGTTCTATCAAAGTCTGTCCTCAAAAGGTTTGGACCAATTCTGGATGGTAGTCCTCAGATGCATCACAACTAAGACCTAATTTTTACCCAACCCCATGTTAAAGAAATATTTCCTGGTGTTATCTCCAGAAAACCATCTCAGAGAAGAAATTAGAGGGGAAGTATGGGAATGGGAGATGGAAGGAACTCTGAACTTTGAGTTTTACCCATCATTCAAAAGTGAACAGAATTGTGATACTGTACAGCTTATCCCTATTCCAGACTGTATGAGGTTCTGCTGATAGGGAGGGCATATCATGGCAAACACAGCAGCAAGTATCTTCTGTGTGAATTTCCATCAGAAGAGCAGACCCAATCTGAACTGAGTATCTAGTGTCGTCTGCAAAAATCTCTAACTCGCTTGCCCCTTTGACACAGATCTCAATGAGAAGCTTCAGGGCTGGGCTGATTTGGTTTGATGAACATATTAGATTAAAAAGAGCAGGCATATCTGCCCTTATACCCTGCCCTGGAAACCCTCCTCTCAGCTCTCAGTGGAGACTGCTTTGGAAAATCTCTGAAGTTGAGCCGTGCCTTAAAGGCATCAGAAAAAAAATTATATAATGCTACCTGTGTCCTGACCTGGTTCCAGCCCAGCTCTGCCTTCTCCATATGTAAAGCTTTATGTGACATGCTTTCCCACTTTTTGAATTGCAATTCCCTGTTCTGGTGAATATCCAATGATCTATCTCCCTTCCCTTTTGACCCCCCCTTCCCCCTCCCTCCAATCCTGTCCCTTTTTGTTTTGCAGATTCTGTTTCATTTTGATATAGTTTTTACTACCATTTTCACCATTGAAATTGCTCTGAAGGTAAAGCCTCCATCACTTGCTCTCCTGCTCTCTTCGATGCTCCCTCCCACCACCAGCATCAGCTCTCTCTGCCACTGTCTGTTGCTAACCCATAAGCCCCTGGGGCTGTCTGGTTCTCTATTAGAGCCACTAACCCAATTGTGCTTATTTTTCAGATCCTAGGCAATGCAGACTATGTCTTCACTAGTATCTTTACCTTAGAAATTATCCTTAAGGTAATGCAACATGAGCAAATAATACATCCTCTGTTTCTCTCACTGTCTGTCTTTCTCTTTTTCTCTAACTCTCCTGGACACCCTTGTGGGTTTGTGTGTGAGTGTGTGTGTATGTATATGTACACAAGCATGAAAGATTCTCTGTTTCTCTTTCTTTCTTCTGTTTCTTTCCTTCTCTCTTTCACTCTCCCTTAACCCTGTGATTGGAAGGAGCCTATAGTGGCAGTCACTTTTGTGATGGGTACATTGTTCTAAGCCAAGTCCCAAGTCAATCTGCCTCCTTTGTTACCTGCCCCCCAAAAAATGTCTGATATATAGTCAGGGAGCATTTGACATGGAAAACCCAGCAGAAAAAATTAATCATGTAATCATGTCAGTGGAATTAACACTGAACAACCTGAAGTTCACTTTTTATCCACCCCACCCCCAAACACACTCACTGCTATATTCCAACTCCCAACCAAAGTCTCCTATTTTATCCAGGGCCATCTCTAGTCATTTTAATCTATATCTGTTACTGAACCCAGATGGCTCAGGGGAAGAAAATGAGGCAGGTGATCTTGTACAGCCCTCCTTAAATACCATTTACTTGCATGTTATAGGATCACCAAATATATATAATTCAATACTGCCTTCATTCCACTTCCTGGCTTCTGAGGGGAAGATTCACTTTTCCTTCTGTCCAGGGTCATCACTAAAGTGGAACATAGAAGGCTTTTTTCCAGGGTGTTGAATTTAGAGGTCACTCCTTAGAATTTAATTATCAATTAATAATCAAAGTAGAAAGCTACCAAATGTGAAGACCCCTCCTCTTCAAGGCTGCCTCAGCCTCATGGGTTGCCTGAGCATAGTTTGTGGTGTTTATGGCCATTAAGGGTAGAGAACAAGTGTCAGGAAAGGAAAAAAAAATAAGCTGTTCTTTTCTCTAATTCCTTTTCACACGTGTTAAGTCTAGATCCCAAGGCCCATCTTCAAGACTACCCTGAAGGTGTGAAAAGTATAATTATGTCTCTAGTCCTATGAAAAGAAAGTGAATCAGTCCTAAATCTTGGGGCTCCCAAAATGTGTACACAGCTTTATTGAGTTCTTTGTAGCTCAATACTGAAAAAAAATTTTCTTTTAAATTTGTAATTAAAGAGTAAATGCAAGAGACAAGGACATAATTGTCAGCAAAGGGACTCGGAAATTTGAACCATAGGCTTGAGTTTATACAAACACAAAGCTGAATGTCCCTGGCACAGGGGGATAGATCTTCCTAAAACTTTATTTTCCAGACACTGATTTCACTGAAATCACTGATTTCAACTTACCACTAAATACATCAACAAAGCAGTATTTGTCCAGTAGCTTTCAGAGTTCCTGTGAATCATGATATCCTCAAAACTAGCTTCAGTGAGTTTTATCTAAAGAAACCTTATCCCTAGGATAAAAGATATTTTGAAAACTGGGGGTAAAATTCCTGTAATTTGGCCTTTCTGGATAAGAGCATGAAATTTACTAGTATGAAATGTATATATGTATTTATTTGGTAACCATTTATTAAATGCCTACTATGTACAAAAAATTGAGCTAAATATAAGGGAAGTTAATACAAAGACAAAGCACCATGATCTAATGAAAGGCATGGGGATAGCCACTTCAGATTTAGTCTTATTTCTGAATGAGTTTTCCTGATTGTCCACTTCTAAACAGATCTGGCTTTCCATCCCTGGGTCTGATAGGAAATAGGTTCAGGTATGAAGTTGAAATGCAAAAGGCAACAACTCATTGGTACATCTAAGCCCCAACCCAATCCTTGGAACCAAGTATGAGCTAGGATATGTTCTCAGGGTGGGAAAATAGTTGGATACACATTTTATAGTCAGTTATCTACTGTTCTTAACCTACAAAGATTGTTCATACCCTCAAACTCTGTCCCTGGAACCAGCACAACAAATGATATTCCACTCAGTGTTTCCATGGTCCCAATTTATTTGTTCCACCCCATCTTCCTTATGCAGAGTGAAACCTGATGTTTCTCCTACCAGATTATATGCCATGCCATAAGGCACAACATGTGAGATTGTATCCAACTTGGTATTAGAATGAACTGTTGTAGAGCCCTTTTGCCAAAGATGGCTCTTGCTTGTTAGACCTTAGATATAAAAAGCATCACTGATCCTACAAAAGTCTTCAAAGGCAGGGATGAGGAAGGAGGCCCCCTTCAAGAGAGGGCCCCGAGTATGATGCTCTCTGTCCACCCCACCCCCCTCTACAGAGCTTCCCACATTGATTTCAATGGTGCTGATTTTTGTTCAATGTTGCCATACAAGCTGAAAATAGTAAAGGACCTCTTTACAAGCTCTGTGATGGCAAGATCCTTTTTCTTCCTTCCCATCCCCTGTCCCTCCTCTTCCATCCTACACTCAGTGTGCTCCTAAGTATAAATTCAAAATCCTAGTCTGGAGTTTATACTTTTCTCCCCACTTTGAGGGGTGTTTGCTTCAGCCAGTAAGTCAGATTCTTTCTTCATGACAAGAAACAATTAATAGCAGCAGTTCAAAAAGGATCCAACATGTCATTTGAAAATTAGGTGACAGAATTGAGAATGTTAACTTAAAGAAAAGAAAACTTAATGGGGTCATGATAGCTGTGTATTGAGTATTTAAAGGACTGCCATGTGGAAGTAGGAGTAGATTTATTCTGCTTAGCCATAGAGGACTGAAGGTAGAAGTTGGGAAGATTTTAAATTAACATAAATAAATTTCCAAGAACTAGAGCTGCCCAACAAAGGAATGGACTGCCTCAAGGGACGATGAGTTCCCTATCACTGGAAATAATTATAAAAAAGGTTGGATGGTCATCCTTCAGGGATGCTACAAGAAAGGACCTACATACCAGATGACCTCTAAGGTCCCTCCTTACTCTAAAGGCCTATGATTATACATCCTGCTATCTTGGTTTCTTCTCAAACTGTTCTTTATAAACAATGGATAGAAGTTTCCAGGAAATAGCAACCTAAGCGGTTGGTTTGTAGCAAGGAATTGGGTTAAGGACAAACACCTTTGACTAATGTTCTTAGACCCAGTTTTGTTAAATGGCCTGATTACAAGCAGTCCTAAATTGCCCTTCCAATGTAATTTTTCCTTAGGCTTCCTACCTGCTTCTCACAGAGATACCTTTCCACCTACACACACACACACACACACACACACACACACACACACACACACAATGCCTAAAATAAC
Organism: Antechinus flavipes; assembly: GCF_016432865.1. Taxonomy (NCBI): domain Eukaryota; kingdom Metazoa; phylum Chordata; class Mammalia; order Dasyuromorphia; family Dasyuridae; genus Antechinus; species Antechinus flavipes. Next base: position 198,764,305 of record NC_067402.1, read on the forward strand.
CCTGTTATAATCTCTCTTTGGGGTTCACCTATGTACTCGCAAAGAGGGCTTGAATCTTGTATTTCCTCTTATCTTGAGTAATGCCATCTTCCCTAATAGAAGAAGGAGAAAACTGCCAAGTCTGAGAATTTAGCAATCTAAGGCAATTTAGTCTCAGGCAAGATACAAGGCTGAAGAGTGAGGTAACAGAAGTGATCCAGCTCTTTTCCTCCATACTGAAAGTAAAAATGTTCAGTATAGGGAGTTTGGCTTGGGAAGGAGAGAGCTCCTTTTCCAATATATGCTATCAAAACTTAGGTCCAGTCCCAGAGATCCTCAGCATTTCAGAGGCTGAGGGAGTTGGGAAGGGGGTAGTCATACACTCCAGATGGTGGGGCTAATGGAACACTCCCAAGCTATTCCCTCACATCCTTTTATGTAATCCACCTACTTCCCAAAACTGTTTCAGAGCACAGGTGCCTGAATCCCCTGTGACCCCCTATTGCAAGAGACAAATGGAAAGAATTAGGTTGCAAGAGCTATTTTTGCCAGCTCCCCCTGTGTTTGCTTTTGAATTACTCTGAAAACACCCTGTCCTATGCATGCCCTGATTCTACAAAGAAAAGCCAGACTCCAGTTGGTCAGGTGGCCAACTTCCCATTCTGTATCCACAACTCAAGGACTAGGCCATAGCTTTCCCCCCACCCCCAAAGCCATACTACCTCTATCCCACTCTTAAACTGGTCCATGCTTCAATTCAAATTTGCAAAATATTTTTGAGCACTCACTAGAAGCATAAAATTATAGGTAGTTACTGTTGGGTAATACACCTGAGAAACCTACTACATATCTCTTGTTGTCAAAGAGATGATACTTTTTAGTTGGAGGGTGTAGCTTATACACGTTAAAAATTAGGAACACACATTCAACAAATTTAACGATCATATTAAGCACTATGTACAAGTCACTTGTAGGTGCTAGGAGTAGAAAAAGAAATTGTACAAGGAACTTACATTCTATGGAGGAGATACTACTTTTATATAGATATGTAAATGCAGAATGATTTGAGGAGGGAGACAGCATTGTTAATTCTAGAGGAAGAGGATGGAGTGATGGAAGAAATCCCAAATTTTGTTTTGGGACTGAGGCTTCTCCAATTGGACAAGACAAAGAAGGAGTATACTCTATGCATGGAGACACTCTGTAGGGAAGCACAAAGATAGGAGATGGAATGTTGAGTTTGGAATATGGCTATTAGGGTGATTTAGCAGAAATGTGAAGTGTGTGAAAAGGAGAAATGGGAAATCATTCTAGAGAAACAGGATGTAGATAGGTTCTAGAGATTTAAAATGACACTGAAAAGTCTATATGTTATCCTAGAGGCAATAGGGAGTTATATCAGACTATCTTGAGAAGATTAATTTAGCAGTTCTGTAGACATTGGATTAGAAAGAGTAAGGACTGGAACAGTGAAGATCAGTTAGGAACTTATTGGAACAGAGGTGAAGGAGAAGTGGGGCAGGGAAGGCTTAAACCGAATCATGTGTATAGAGAAAAAAAGATCAATGAGAAAGCTGTTGTGATGAGACAGAAAAGAATTGGTTGTCAAGGTGAAAGTCAGGAATCAGATACCTTGAAGGTTGTGAACTTGGGTGATTGGAATGATGATGGTGTCCTTAGGGGAAAAAAAAGAAAGAAAGAAAAAGAAAAGTTTTTTAAAGAATGTACTTTTAGAGAAAAAGGAAGATAATTAGTTCTATTTTGTACATGTTGAGTTGGAAATGCCAATAGGACATCCAGATGGAAAGCCACAGTCAGTTGGCAGGACTGAAATTCATGAGAGATACTAGGGTTAGACATATAGATTTGGCAGTGCATTTATGTAGAGATAATAAATTGAATTCACAGGAGTTGGTGAGATCAAGAAAGAAAGTATTAGAGAGGGAAAAAATAAGAGTGCTTAAGGACAGAACTTTAGGGATTACTCATATTTTGTAGATCAGAGATAAGAAGAAGACCCATCAAAAGAGGCAAGAAATTGTTACACAAATAGGTAAAAAATCAGAGAAAAGTAATATCACCCAGAAATCTTTGAAGAAGAGAGTATTCCTGAGATGGGAGACATCAACAAGTGTCAAACAGGATAAAGACAGGGGGGAAGCTATCAGGTTTAGTAGTTATTTGGTCTTGGATAGGGAGCAATTTCAGTAAGTGATGGAGTCAGAAACTCGATTGCAGAGGTTGAGTGAGGAAAGGAAGGAAATGAACACAGGCAATTCTTTTTTGGAAATTCAGAAATGAAAGAAATAAAAATGTAGGATGATAATTCAAGAGGATGACAGAGTGAAGTAAACACGTTTGAGAGTTTGGGGCAGAGGAATTGGTTTTTATATTCATGGGGAGAGCTTGTTGTGTTTATAAGCAGCAGAAATCCTATGTTTCAGTGAGACTGATAATGATGAAGAAAGGGAGAGAGAGAGAGAAGATGAGAGGCAACAAGATCAAGGATATGGTTGATGTTGGCAAGGATAAAGATCATTTCTTTGTCAAAGATTGGAACAAATGAGAGAATTTGGGGCCTTATTAAAGTCTATGCTGTAGAGTAGAGAAAAAGAGGGAACTAATGACCCAGGTTTTCTTAATAAAATAGAAAGTTATTTTCTCATTGACTTCAGGGTGGGAGAACACTGAGGACTAGGAAGATTGAGAAGTGAGGAGTGTGCTAATCAGGAAAATATAAGAGAATCATTATGCAGCAGAGATTCCTAACATAAATTTGTGTGATTTCCTCTTGTGACAATTAAAGGCTTTGATTAGGAATAAAGAAGGCGGACTATAGGGATAATTCAAGAAGGCAAGCAAATCAAAATTATGAGATATATAGTTTAGCTGATCAACTATCAAGAGGAAGGGGAAGGAAGGAAAGAAGAAGAAGAAGAAGAAGAAGAAGAAGAAGAAGAAGAAGAAGAAGAAGAAGAAGAAGAAGAGAAGAAGAAGAAGAGAAGAAGAAGAAGAAGAAGAAGAAGAAGAGAAGGAGGAGGAGGAGGAGGAAGAAGAAAAAGAGGAAGAGGAAGAGGAGGAGGAGGAAGAGGAGGAGGAAGAAGAGGAGGAAGAAGGAGAAAAGGAAAGAAGGAGGGAAGAGAGAAAGACAGAAAAAGAAAGAGAAAGAAAGAAAGAAAGAAAGAAAAAGAAAGGAAGGAAGGAAGAGAGAAAGAGAAAGAAAAAAAAGAAAGAGAGAAAGAGAGAGAAAGAAAGAAAGAAAAAAAAAGTAAATAGAAGAACTGGAGGACAGTAGATGACTAAAGCAAAAATATGGAAAAGGATGCTGATTTATCTAGATGGAGTAAATCTCAAAAGTGAGATATAATTGGCATACCTAGAAAGTAGAAAATGGGACAGTATATACATAGTATGCCTACTTGTCCTGGCTTATTATTTCCAAAGGTACAAATGAAGGGAAACTGTCTTCTAGGGAATCTGGTTTTCTGTGAGTACAAGAAGATGATAAAAAGTGTGAAAGGAAAAAATCAAGGATTAAGTGGAAGTTAAAGATGAAGTTGGAGTTTCAAGAAGGAAGTACCAGTTGACCAAGGTTCATACCCGGTAGAATCTGTTTTCACTTTAAACATCTAGAAAATTGAAATAGTAAAGAGATTGCATAGGTTGAATTGAATTAAATAGATCTTTCTGTGTGGAACTGAATAAACATAAGCTTCAATGTCTGCTCTCAAAAAGCTTATAATCTGGAAAGGAAAACCTTAGATACATGAAATAATTAAGAAACAAGACATAGTTAAATACAAAACATATGATTCAAATATAAATAGCATTACAGGCCAAGAAAAGACCAATGGAAGTTCAATGAGAGCTATTTTATGAAAAATAATAAATTTGAGCTGCACCTTGAAAAATTCAGAGGATTTAAAGAGATGGGAAAAAGGAGGAAATATTATTATATTGTAGGAGGGAGGCACTGTACATAGGGAAAGGTTGAGAATAATAGCAGAAATGAGTGTGATGTATTCGAGGAATAGGGTAGAGAGGACAGAATGAGAAGTAGTAGGAGATGAGATTACATTATTAAGATAGGACCAAAAAATGGAAAGCTTTGAAAGAAGGAATGAGATACCATCTCAAAGGCATTATGGGAAGCCAATATAGATTCTGGAGCAGGGGTATTCTCTGGGAGTTGTGAAAACTAATGGCCAAAACACCTTTCCTAGTATTTCCTTTCCTTTTTTATATCCTGCCCAGTCTTGGGATTCTCTATGTCACCTGATTGCTTTTTAAAAAGAGCTCTTCCTAGCCCAGGAGCATGCCCAATATGATCTGGGGGGGAGGGATGGAGGATCTTTGAGATTCATCCAGTGTCGGAGTACACTCATGTCTCTCTCTGAATCCCCTGCAGATGACCGCCTATGGGGCTTTCCTCCACAAGGGCTCTTTCTGCAGGAACTACTTCAACATCTTGGACCTCCTCGTGGTCAGCGTGTCCCTGATCTCCTTCGGTATCCAGTGAGTAGGGGGTCCCTCAGCCCGAGAGAGAGAGGCTAACAGAAGGAAGGCACAGAAAGGCCACTCTAAGGTCCAAGGGTTGTTTGCTTTAATGATAACCTTTTGACCTTGCCAGTCTCTAGGATTCAAAAAAGGTTTGCCATATCAAAGAGGTGTTTAAAGATCTGGAAATAAGCTAGAGAAGATTAGTTCTTCTTGGGCAAAGTTGGAAGACAAACTTTGTTTTCAATTCCTTCAAATTCCTTTTAAATATTCTTTCTTCTTAAACTTCGCCTTAACAAAGTAGCCAGCCCCACCATGTAACACCCCTATTTCCAGTGATCAGGGCCTGCCTCAGCAATATTCCACTTAGTCTTCTATCCCAGGGCCTTATAACCTATCTTTCCACCTTTCCTTAAATATACCTACCATTTAATTCTTTCCTGTAGAGAACTGCCTTCAGCATCTCATAAATTAGTTTCCTCGGAGATGTTAAGAGCTGATACATTTACTCTGAGTCCAGTGACCAGGTGGGGCTTAGTCTATTGGTCAATTAATGACAGCCAGAGTGATTTGGGTTTAAAGCAAGATCCCACCCTGTAAATCCCAAGTTGTCTTATAAGGTTTCATTGATCAAAATTTACATTCCTTTGAACAGAGCATTTACAGGTGACTTATTAAAGACTTGAGCTTAAAAAGGCCAAAGTCTCCCACCACATCTAGGGCATCTCCAGTCATCCTGATCTATATCTGGTCACTGGACCCAGATAGCCTTGGAGGAGAAAGTGAGGTTGGTGACTTTATACAGCCCTCCCTCCCTTAAATCCAATTCACTTGCATGTCACAGCATCACCTCCCTGATGTCATGATCCTCTTCGTATTGAAGGACAAACAATAATAAGAGCCGATAGCTTTAACTTTCCCAAAGATTCTGTTTCCATTTTAATAAGGAGCAGAATGTTTTCACCAAAGGAGTAAGTACCTAGACTATCTATTTCAATAATTAAACCCAACCTGGGAGAGGTAAGGAGGGCAGAGCTAGGTACTTCTATAGCAAGTCCCTTTGGAGGAGAAGATAAAGGTTTTAATATAATTGAGAATGTTAAGTTTAGTGAAAAGAGCCCTAAATTGGGAACCTGGGAATCTAGGTTAAGGTTAGACCAAGGTTAATCCTGCATCTCACTATGAAGGCTTGAGTCAGTTACTTTCTTTTATTTATTGGACTTTTCTCATTTGCAAAATGGGAATAATGTTGATAGTCTTCCAAAGGGATACCATGGGAAAAAGTGAAATAATACAAGGAAATTTTTTTTCTATTCTTTGGAATAAAAGTACATTTAAAATATAATATTATTCTCCTATAAATCCAGATATTTCTATCATCCTTTGGCTACAAAGAAAATAAAATCAACAACAGTCACTCCTAATGTGCTGTATGTTGTCATTACCACCAGGATCTAAGACTGGTATTCAGCAACTTAAGCCAGAATGGTTCGGTGGGGAAAGGAGATAGTGGTGGGATGTATTGAGGTGGAGTGGTAGAAAGGAATAAAGAGAAATAGCACACACACAGCCCACTATCCATGAGGTTTTCATTATTTCTAACAAACCCACACCTCCAGATATGCTGTGAGAACAGCCTTTCTATGGCTAGGATAGCTGCTTCTACTCCACCCTCCCAGACTGAGTCGGATTTTTAAAAATAGAGAATTAAAGGAAGAAGAAAACAATAAGCAAAGAAGATATAAGATGCCCCAGTTTTAAGGACATAGTAGTGATAGTACCATTAACCCTGGTCTAATGCTAATCTTTTAGTTGGTATACTACCCCTTTAATACTTTTCCATCCTCACCATTCCAACTATTTGGGAGTTTGAGGAAAGAGAAAGAAGAGAGACCAAGAGGTTGCAGTTAATTCCTATGGCCCCTATGACACCTGGGATAATGAGTGCTTTCAGCTTTGGCAGGACCCTGGAAGGAAAGGAATAAAACACAGTAAAAAGAAAATTAATTTCTTTGGAGATGAGTCTCAAATTCAACAATTCTAGGGAGATGAACAATTCCAAACAACTCTTGGAGGCAGCCAATATTTGCCTAGTGGTTTTCTAGGGAAGCATCCACTGGTCCATTAATGAAAAGGAAGGAGCAGCTGAGACTTGAGACTCTCCAAAGCTCTACACAGTGACCTAGGGATCTACTTATCTTGCCCACCATTTATTCCAAGCCTGGTGATATGCACGATCTGAATGAATTCTAATCCTGCACTGACACAGGCTTGGCCTTAAATATAAATCCTAGCATCATAGACCCTTAGAATCTTAGAAATTAAAGGCACCTTAGATGTCATTTGGTTTGTCATTCTTCAGGCAGAGTAAACTACTATCAACATAATAGATTTGATTTTTGAAGAGTATGTGCCCAAAACTGTTTCATCCACCAGTGTGCTTAAGTGCCTGAAACTCTACCAATGATTAATTCCTTCCTTTAAGTGAAATATTACTCTTAGTAGCAATCCTCTTTATTCAGTCATTATCCATTTTTTCAGACTACTTTGCTTTCCAAGAGGAGGTTCCCAGGGCTGATACAAGGAGTGTTTGGGCTTCTGGGGTACATAGAAGTGGTAGACTATGAGAGAGTGGACATGGAGGCCCCAAAAAATATGTTAGGGAAGGGAAAGGAAAGAGGGGAAAAGTAATCATGGCAGATTAACTTTGTTTACTTCACAATTTTGCCTGGGACAGGCCCTGTCCTGGAACCCCTTAACTTTTACCAGTTATTGGGATATTGACAACTCCACTCCACTTTTTCTTTCAGGTCCAGTGCCATCAATGTTGTCAAGATCTTGAGAGTTCTTAGAGTACTCAGACCCCTGAGAGCTATCAACCGGGCCAAGGGATTAAAGGTAAGAAATATAACCCAAGGCTTAACTGTCCTGCTGACTTAAAATCCTTTCCTGGTGGGGTGGGGAAGGACTATGTATTCTCCACTCAGATGGGCAATGGGAGTTAGGTATGATAGCTTTTTGGTCATGCTGAATAGCAGCCCTCCAGACCCACTCCCAAATAAGCTCTTCCTATCTTTTTTCTGCCCTCTCCAATTCTAAATGTACACCCTGTCCCTTTGATTAATTGCTTTAAAATGTTTAAATTATCGGAAGAACTTATTCTGTGGTAAGATTGGTGTGAATTTAAAGGCAGAGGACTTGGGATCCATGAGCGATTCACTCGACCTCTCTGAGGTTCAGTTTCTTCATCTGTAAAATGACATTTATAATACTTCTGTGGCTTACTATAATATACAATGGTGAAGAAAGTATTTTGCCAATTTCATTATACTATAGAAATAAAAATGGATATCACTGCAAACAAAAGACTTGTTTTAAATTAAATCCCAAACAAAACTTAGCAAAGGGTACATTTAAGAATGTACACCATTGGCCCTCAATAGAGTAGCTAAGAACTTGGGTGATCTAGATGCCATTAGATGAAATTCTCTATTTGGTGAGGTCTAGAATGTCCGTAGCCAAATAGTCACAATACTGAAGTTTCTATACTATGGGTTTCCAACACTAACTCATGGTATAATTTTGGGAGAGTTACTCCATCTCTCCAAAACTAATGTTCCCTACCCATGGAAAATGAAAAGTACTATTGCCTCTCTTTCCAGAGGCTCTTTGTGTATATAGGGGCTCAATAAAGGTTAGAACAGAGTACTGATTCCAGACTGATTTCCTCTTACTCCCCCTCACACACTGCACATCCCAGCCAAAGGAGCTACTTGCTGCTCCCCATAGAAGACATTTTACCTCCACAGCTTTGCAGAGGCTGTCCCCAATGCTCTCATTCTCATCCCCACCTCTTGGCATCCTTCAAAGCTTAGCTCATGTGATACCGCCTACATGGGACCTTTCCTGACCTTCCCCACCTCCTACTCCTTAATGCTCTCCCCCTTATAAAAGTGACTTTGCATTTACTTTGTACATATCTCAACTAAAATCCTGTTTTCGGTAAGAAGCCCTCCTTGAATGCTAGCGCCTTTCTCCTTTTGATTATCCCCAATATATCTTGATCTTCCACAGTTGTTTGCCTGTTGTCTTTCCCATTGGACTATATGCCCATTGAGATCAGGGATTGTTTTTGACGTTTTTTTGTTATCTCTAGTGTTTAGCATAATTTCTTGCACACAGTAGGAACTTAATAAATTTTTGTTGCCTGACTATTGAATTTATCAATAACATATCCTCCCAAATAGAACATAAACTCCTGGAGAAGAAGCTTTATTTCATTTTTTGTCTCTGTGCCCAGCATAGCACCCTGGGCATATTATTTGCTTAATGATTATTGGATTAAATTGAGATCAAATTTGACCACAACTTTGAAGGGGAGGGAAGAGAAGGGGAGAGTCACTCTTCCAAGACCTCTCTGGGGCCCTGGATCCTTCCCCCATTTCAATTCAACTCACAAATATTTATTAAATTCCTACGATATGCCAAGCATTATGCTTAGGGACTAGGGAAGATAAAAATACAAAATATAAAATTAATCTATTGCTTTCCCTCAAGGAATTTACAATTTAATAGGGGAAGAAAAGAAATAATTTGCTCTTCTCTTCTTCCTGCAGCATGTGGTCCAGTGTGTGTTTGTTGCTATCCGAACCATAGGGAACATTGTGATTGTCACGACGCTTCTGCAATTCATGTTTGCCTGCATTGGGGTACAGCTGTTCAAGGTAAAACTTTGCTTTTGAGTCAAACTTTTAAAGATTTGACCCCCCATAAGGAAAATAATGGCTCAGAATAGGGATGGAAGTGGATGCCTTTGTTTCTCTTTCCCCAGCATTTTAGACCAGTGAAATAACCTGAAAGAATAGTTCACTAAACACTTCTACCCAAGAGTCAGGTTAGAGCCATTCCTTACACCTCAGTTTCTATGTCCCCACTCCCTGCCTCCTACCAGACATTCCCTAAGTCACGAGAATTCAAAGATCTTTTTCAGGTGGGGAATAAGGAAGTATAGCCCTTTAAAAATATTTCACTCTCCTCAAAAAGGTACAGTGTGTCCCTATTGCCTTTTTCAGATCTAAGTATCACTCTGCCTAACTCCCAAATCCTACTGTAACTTATCCTTAACCACTCTTTATGGCACATTTTTTTATGATAGTCAAATCATTTTCCTCAGGCCTCTGAACATGTCATTCTAATTCCGACCTCCTTCCCTTTACTCATTCTGTTCTCTTCACCTGAGATTTCCTTGCCTCCTACCCTTCTAAGAGGAAGGGAAAGGAGATAGAAATCTGAAATTGTCTACACAGATTCATTAGCCTACTGAGATTTTTTAAAATACACAGTTTATTTTTTTTAAAACAGGGTCTCTTGTTCTCACCCAGCCTGAGATTCAGAAACCTGACCCTTTCTAATATGGACTGCTTCACCTTTCCTTAGGTAACATAATGGTCCCTTGCTCCAGAGACTTCCCAGATTGGTGCCAGAATTATTGTAGATATCTAATCAACTTTAGTCCATTGCAGCTCAGAACCCAGCTTTCTCAGGAATAGGAACTATAAGTTATGTATCACCATGCTTAGCCAACCTACTTAGATTTTAAAATAAGTCACATATAAAAGGTGGAAGGATAGATTACTGAAGATGAATTTTAAAAAACAAGATGTAGTCATATAAGAAGAGTATGAAGAGCTAAAAACTTGGAATGGGGTAAAGTAGATAGGGAAAGTTGAGCAAAATAAAGAAGAGGGTTGGGCTTTATTGTAGGAAAGGGGGAAAATCAATTAAAAGTTAGGATTACTATTTAGCACAATTAAACCAATGACAAAAGATAGCAGAGAGAAGGCAGAGTCATATAGCAAAGTGATGGCATCAGAAAGACTGGGGTTCAAATCCAGTTCCTTCATACTAGCTGTGAAAACTTAGGGAAAACATTTAGTTTTCTCATTTGTAAAATGGATAATAATAATATTTATTACTAGTTCATTAATACTTATTATTAGTAACTACTTCACAAGATTATATAAGGTTCAAAGGAGATAGTGTATGCAAAAATTTCCACTTTGAAAATTTTAAAATATTATGTAAATATCAGCTATTATAACTCAACTCTTACCTTAATTCTTTTTTTTTTCCTGCCAAGAACAGTCTTTTGATTGTAAAGGAATAGAATAAAAATGGCTAACAGGAAGTTGAACTCCAAGGTTATAAAAGGACATCTAAGTGTTGATAATTTTAAATCTCTAGACCAGAAGAATGCTATCCTTGGTTCCTCAAAGAACTGGTAGCTGAGAATGCTGTGATCTTTGGAAGATCAGAGAAAGAGCTACAGCACTATAGAAAGCAAATGTTCTCTCAATTTAAAAAAAAAAAAAGGAAAGTAAATCTGCAACTTCTATAGGCCAGTGAATTTGATTTCAATTTCTGACAAAATTTGAAAATGTGTTATTAAGAGGATGGTAGTAACATCAAGGCAAGAAAATAGTGATTGCAAAGAGCCAGCATGGCTTTATCAATACTAGTCACATCACATTAAATTTCCTTTTTTTTTAAACAATTAACCTAGATTTAACAAAACATTTTGAGAAGTGCTTTGCTCTGTTTTTATGGCAAGAAGGAGATACATGGATTACATAAAAGTACAATTATTTGGGTTCAGAACTGTTAAATGGCTGGACCTAAGAGGAGTGAATCTTTAGTGTTTGGATCTTAACTTGGAAAGAGGTCTTTAGTAAAGTGTCCTGTGGATCTGTATGTCCCTTTCCTGTTTGATATTTTTTAAGTTACTTGGTCAGATGCATGGTTGATATATTTAACAAATTTACAAAAACATAAAGCTGAAAGCAATAGACAAGATTGGAGACAGAGAACTCTATGCTTTTTTCCCATGTTTGATGAAGGATTCAAGATACAAAAATATTTTTCACAACCTAGATTATTCTACTAAATCTAACAAGATGAAATTTACTAGGAATAAATGTAAAGTCTAATGTTTGGATTCAAAAAATCAACTTCATGAATATAAGTGGGGAAGGCATGATCAGATATGACTGCATCTGAAAATAATTTGAAGACTTCAATAAATTTTAATGTCAACATGAGTCATTAGTTTGATACAGCAGTCAAAAGTGCTAATACAACCTTAAACTACACAAGAAGAGGTATAATATAAAGATAAGAAACGACAGCCCAACTCTATTCCATCCTAATTAAACCATATCTATAGGTTTACTTCATATTACTATTGATATCAGTACCATAATTTGAGTCACCCAGGTTCAAAACTTTAGCCACATCCTCAACTCTTCACTCTTATTTATCCCACATATCCAATCTGCTATCATTTTTATCAACAACATCTCTTGTTTATGTCCCCTCTACTCCATTTACATAGCCACCCCTGGTTCAGACCCTATAATAATAGCCTTCAAATTGATATTTCTGCCAAATTTTTCTCAACTCCAGGTACAACCTTCATGGTATGACCAAGGTGATTTTCCTTAAATACAATTCTGACCATGTCATGTCCCTGCTCAATAAACTTCAGTAGCTTCTTATTTTCTCTGGAATTAAATATAAACTCTTTTTTGACATTTTAAAGCTCCTCATAACTTGACTCTTTCAAATTTCTGGTGTTCTCACACATGATGTCCTTCCACACACTCTCCAATCCAGCTATCTTGACCTACTTGTTATATTTGTTACACACAACATTCCCTCCCTTGTCTCTAGACCTTTGCATTACTTCACTCCATTCTTAGAGTCTTCTCCCTGCACACCTCCCCTTTTCAGATTCTCCAACTTCATTTAAGACTCAGCTTAGAGCATCTAGGTGGTGTAGTGGATAGAATACTAGGCCTGGTGTCATGAGGACCTGAGTTCAAATGTGACTTCAGACACTGCAAATCATTTCCCCTGATTGTCTCAAAAAAAAAAAAAAAAGACATCTTAAACGTGACTTTCTGCAGGAAACCATTCCTAGTCTCCTGGTTGCTAGTACCTTTCCTTCTAAGGCAACCTTCCATCTACTCTGCATGTATCTTGCATGCATCTATTCACGAACATGTTGCCTCACCCATGTATATGAGAATATGAGTACCAGAAAAACTATAGTATAAGTACCTCAAGGGCAGAGACTGAGTTTCCTTTTTCTTTGTATCTCTTAGCACTTAGCACAGTGACTAGCTTAAGAACGTGTTTAATAAATACTTGTTGATTGATTGAAGAAACAGGAAATGTTTAGTCTGAATAAAAGAAGCCTCGGGAGGAGAGAGGTTGAGACATGAGAGGTGTCTTCAAATACTTGAAGGACTGTCATGGGGAAGAGAGATTTCAGTTATTCTATTTGTCCCCAGAGGGTAGAATGAGGAATAGTGGATTGGAAGTTGTAGAGAGACACATTTAATCTTGATAAAAGGAAAAATTCCTAATAAGAAGAACTTTTCAAAGGCTATAATTATATATTTTAGAAACAAGTTCATAGCCCCTGTGTTAAGAATTCCTGGACTTAAGGGAGTCTCTAATATACATTTCAATTCTACGATTCTGTGACTCTAAAATCCTTTCATCCTAATCCTCCATCCAAAAATCATTTCTGTCCAAATGTTATTTGTGTTTTGAGGTCCAAGTAACTTCTCCCTGAAGCCTTCCTGTGCTGATCATCTTTCTCTTTCAGAATTCTTCCTGTATTTGTAGTTTAGTCTTATTTTCCAACTCCATGGTATTAAAAACTATGCATTAACAGGTCTCGATAAATGTTTTTTGATTGATTAAAATCTCCCTTGATCCTCTAGGGCAAACTCTACACCTGCACAGACAGTTCCAAACAGACTGAGGCAGAATGCAAGTAAGTATAATTTAGTGTGGAGTCAATTCAAAGGTCAGTCTTCCCCAGAAGAAATACTTGATTGCTTGGGACCAGCAACTGGGGAGAAACATTCTATTCTTTCTCCAAGACCAATATGGCCTGAAATAGACCTCTTCAGATTCCCCATTTGGGAATCTGTCTCTAGTGACATCATATAGAAGTGCATTGATTACTGTATGTCCTACCCACAGAGATTTTGCTATATGATGTGACATTTAAGGAATTTGCATAGCTTGGTGGGCACAGTTAAAGATGCCTGACATGCTTTTATTACAAATCCACTCATATGAATTTTCAAATTCAATCACTTTCCAAGTTTGAGGTGTGATTGCATCACCCCTAAATACTTTTCCCTATGTAAAGACTACTGGTCTCTCAGAACTATGATACTCAGATATCATAATAGTCAGAACTATGTCATCAGTGTCACCAACAGCTGATAATCATTGCATGTGGAGATTCAGAGCTACATAATAGTCTCAAGACTCAGAAGTGACACCATCTTCCAACTAGTTCTAATAGCTACTTGTTCTGTACTTCCCAAATTAAAGTGCACCATAAGGGCAAACCCATGCCCCTAGGGATTTGTGCCAGAAGAATCACCTTTGTCACTAACATATAATATTAGTTTTCATTCATTCATGTCTCCTTTTATTCACTGTTACAACCTCACACCACTAGGGATTTCCCTCCTTCCACTAATATCATATTCCCATTCCCTTTATACAATTAACAAGTGCTTCAGGCTCCAACACAAACAAACAGGAGCCAGGTCTTAAACCACAATGATAAGCAACAATCACACAATTCGAGAGAATATAGTGCCCCTTTTCTAACTATGAGAGTAATCACCAGTTATGAGCAACTACAAGATCCTTTTGCCTCCCTTGTACAGCTATCCAGTTTTTAACTCAGGAGTCTAATGGCTTTGTTCATTGCCCAGGACTCACTGACAAAAATAATGGGGAAGGATGAGTTATTCCTGAGTTACTTGTCTCAAGTATGGTTACTGTGTTTTTTTTAATCTCTATATCTCTATTTCCTACCACTTTGTAAATGCTTATTAGTGTTTCTTGATTGAATAAATGAAGGAACTAACTTATCTTTTCTTTCTCAGGGGCAATTATATCACATACAAAGATGGTGAGGTAGATCATCCCATAATTCAGCCTCGAAGTTGGGAGAATAGCAAATTTGACTTTGACAATGTCTTGACTGCCATGATGGCCCTCTTCACTGTCTCCACCTTTGAGGGATGGCCAGAGTGAGTATGAAAACCAGTGTGCCCACAGCTTTGATGCCCAGAGAGGAAATTGGGCCTTAGTCCTTTGATCACCCCATTTCCCGTGCCATACATACTCATATCCTTTGTAGACCATCTACTGTACAGCAGGACCCTATCTTAGCACTTCCCCGAGCAATGCCTCAGGCATATAAATTGCCTATAGTAAGAGGCATGGCATAGTGGGAAATGTGCCAGACTTAGCATCAGGACACCTGTGTTCCAGTCTCAACTCTACCATGTGCTAGTGTCTGGGCAAATCACTTGACCTCTCTAAACTTCATTCATTTCATGAAAAGAGTGGATGAGGGCCAGCAAGTTGGTGTAGTAGATAGAACACCAGTCCTGAAGTGAGGAGGATCTGAGTTCAAATCTTACCTCCTAGCTGTGTGACCCTGGGCAAGTCACTTAATCCCAATTGCCTCAGGAAAAAAAAATGGTAGATAAAGTCACCTCGCAGTTCCTTCTAAATTCAATACTTTCTAAGTTTCTGTGATAAATCAGTGATTAGTTGATGATCCAGGAGAGTGATGACCATGTTAGATATAAACTTAGCTTTTAACACACCTTCATGGATAAATGTACCATGGGGTAGAAGCTTCCTTAGATTGTAGATCCTATAGTATTCAAAGATTCCAGGATTAATCCTTTAATGTTTTAGGATGATAAGAGTTGAAATGTTACATCATTGAAATAAGGTACCTCTGAGCATCCCTTCTTCACTAAAATCATGGAACTCTGAGCCATTTCTAAACTAGCTGTTATCTACACTAGCAATAGAAGAGAAGCAGTTTTTAAAAACTTTTAGAAGAGTGTACCAAATAGCCATCATATCTTTGTCTATCAACTTTTCCACTAAAGCATTAAAGTATGTCTGAATAAGACTCATTTGACCACCTGCACTTTTTTATTCTAATATTAACTATTAACCCCTTCTCCAGATCAGCTCTTTTTAACAATGGGGAATATACAGATATTTTATGGTTAAAAAAAATAAATTTTGGATGAAAAGTCAGCATTTGTGCAATGAGGTTAGGATGGGGTCTAAGATGAGATTCTTCTTAACTTTTTAGAATTTGCCTACATATCTCATCACCACTCGTCTCTAGCTTGTCTCTCATTTAGGGGACAGCATCTCAGCTTGTGATGAAACTAGTGGTTGTCATCATCAACTGTATGCCCACAGTTCATCATTAAATACAAGGCATTGTGGTAAGCTACAAAGATGTGTACAGAGCACAGTCCCAACTCTTATGAAATTTATAATTTAATCAAGGTGATAACACAAATGCAAAGTAACATAGAATACATAAAAAGATAAGAGCATAACACTACATTTCTCTCATTTGAAAACTCATATTTTTTATTAAAGCTTTTTTTTTATTTTCAAAACTTATACATGGATAATTTTTCAACATTGGCCCTTGCAAAAACCCTATTCCAAATTTTCCCCTCCTTCTGCCCACCTCCTCCCCTCAATGGCAAGTAATCCGATATATATTAAACATGGATAACTCATATTTCTATAGTACTTCCAGTTAATAATGTGTGTTTCTCACAACATCCCTGTGAAATAAATATTATCCCCATTTTATAGATAAAGGAATTGAAGTTCAGAGGGTTAGAATGATTTGCCTAAAGACATATAACTAGTGTCAGAAGACCAAGAACCCAAGTGGGCTGACTGAGTCAAATACTCATTCTACACCATACTGCTTTCCTGGGATTTAAAATATATTGATATATAAAATGCTGGTCCAGGATGCCTAAATTTATAAAATGTCTCCAGAATAAAGAGAATTTTTATTAAATAATTATTTAAATTATTTAAAGAATTAAAGAATTTTTAAACAATAAAAAGTGGAATTAAATCTATTTTTAATATGAAAATGGCACAGGAAGAAGTGTTTTTGACGGATATAATTTCCTAATAAATACTTTTAAAAGGGAACTATTACAAAAATCAATATTTTCCTATAGAAACCCTATTTCCATTCCATAGAATACTATTTAGAAAGTACTGGTATAAGGCATAATAACTACATGTTGGTATTCTAAAGAAGTATGGTATAAGCATTCAAGATCACATTGTCGTTTTTATGTAAATCTTTATTTGCTCACAATCTGATTTATTTTAGACTCAGCCTCACTCCCTTCGAGTTGTAAGTCTATGTACTCACAGTAACTTTTAGTTAGGTTCTTTCAATATTTACAGAACTTTGGAGTCAATGTCCAAAACTCCAAATCCTAAGTATCTCTAGTACCAAAGACATTATAAGTCCTCAGAGGGATATTGTCTTTCCATTTCACTCTGTGGGATTCATCTCTTCCTCCAGGCTTCTATACCGATCCATCGACTCACACACTGAAGATAAGGGACCCATCTACAACTATCGAGTAGAGATCTCCATCTTCTTCATCATCTACATCATCATCATCGCCTTCTTTATGATGAATATCTTTGTGGGTTTCGTCATTGTCACCTTCCAGGAGCAGGGAGAACAGGAGTACAAGAACTGTGAACTGGACAAGAACCAGGTAGCTTCCTAAGGGAAAAGGGAACGAGAGAGAGAGAGAAAGAGAGAGAGAGAGAAAGAGAGAGAAGGGGCATCTAGATAGTGCAGTGCACTGACCCTGGAGTTGGGAGGACTTGAGTTCAAATTTGACCTCAGACCCTTAACATTTCCTAGCAGTGTGTACTTGGGCAAATCATTTAACCCCAAATGCCTACCAAAAAATAAAAAGTTGAAAAAAATAAAAGAGGGAAGGAAAATACATTTGACATTCCAAGTCTAGACACAAGAGAGATGACAAAAAGGAAAAGATACATTAGGGTGGGCAATACCATAGCTCAAGGAAAGCTTGGAATCAGGCTCTGGGTTTCTATCTCTTATCTGAGTGACCATGTATAGGTTACTCAACCTCTCAGCTTCAGGATCTGCATCCATAAATTATGAATGCAAACAAAGGATCTCTAAGATACCTTCTAAACTAAATCCTATGACTCAACTTCTAGTCTGAGAAATAACAGGAGAGAGAAACTACAAGAGAAGAGAGAAACTACACCATTAAGATAACTTCTCCTGTTTTCTATTATGAAAGGAACTAAAGTTTGGGGAAACACTTTTGAGAAACACTGTGCAAAGGAATTGCAAAGTCCAAGTCAACAAATTGGCCCTTTATCTCTTAGCTCTGGTTTGGAGTAGATAAAGATGAGGAGAGAAGAGCCACAGAAATAATTAAGGAAAAACTTTGTACACCAGAGAGTAAAGGGAAACAAAATCTTTGTGGGAAGGAAACAGTTATCAAATAATTGTCAAGCAAGAAATTAATATTTATTAAGGAACTTGATTGCAAAACATTATACTAAGAATTAAGCAAGATGAAAAGTTCAGGTAAGATTTTATCCCTTTCCTCAAAGAATATAATCTAATGGAAGAATGAGATGTAAATAAACACATGGGTGCATAAATAAGCATATATACAACATATACACATATGCACATATGTAGAAAAATCACATCATAAAATTTCTTTTATAATAATAGGAAAGAAAGCTGAATAAAAACAGAGAAGTTGTGGTAGAAATATATACCCTAACACAAATGAGTAGACTTCATGATAAAGATTACCTGAACAATTTTTAAAATAGCTAAACAAATGTACTTATATTTAAACAAAATTGCAAAACTTCTTGGATTATGCTAAACACACTGGGTGAATTTAACATCCATGTTTTTTTTTAAGTCAAGTTCTTTTGCCCAATGCACATAAATTAGACTCCTTTCCCAGAATAACTTTAATATTATTAAGTTATAGATAGCAGAGATGGATTTATTTTTAAATTTTCACATTTAAGGTGTCTAATTTGAAACACTTGACATTAGAATATGAAGCACACTTCCCCTAGGTCCTTTGACACTTGCTTTGGACATGTCTATAAATGGAAAAAAATTAACAAATAGTGAAAAATACTAATCATATGGAAAGAAATATTCCTAGTCAGAATCCTGAAAAATGTGTCCTGTGCAGCCTCTATGGTCTCCTTGAGATGTTCCATCTTTAGAACACCAAACTATTTTGAAGTGAATCTCAGCCCTAAGCTAGTGACCACAAAAACCAGATCTCACTTTCATTAGCACAAGCATTTTCATCAGAGAGATAAGCTGTACTACACAATAAGTACTTTGGAGAGCTACAAAACAAAATGTGATGTGATATGAGCTTTACCATCTGAGGAAATCAAGAATGACTTTCTGGAGTAACCATCTTTTGAAAGATGAAGATAATAATTCAGCCAGTTATGGGAATTGTTATTTGATAAAGTAAAAATACCAATGAGTGGAGGTGGGGGAGAGAGGAGAGTAATTGTGTCTTTCAGTAAGAAAGAGGCTTGCCTTTGCCCAAGACCAAGGAGAAAGACTTTCAATTTGAGCGTATGATATTCCAGTCCCAAGGACTGAGATAGAAACTCTTAAATTGAGGATAGTTGGGAATATAAGAACTATATTCTAACCAAGAAACATGGAACTTCTTCAGGGAGAAGAATAGGACTGGGAAGGAGGGGGAAATGAAAAGATTAAATCAAGTAATTAATGTTGAGAAGTATTCAGAAATATTAAGTAAGTCACATTAGAAGTTGGGTGGGGAGACAGAAAAAAACAAAAACAATACTTTTTTTACCACTGGTTTTGGATTGTAGCGTGGAAATGAAAATTAAAATATATATGTGCAGAGATGACAAAGATCTAGTTAACTACAGTAACAAAGACTTAGTCTCAAAGTGATCTTATCACCTACCAACATTTTGGAAGTGTTTCCTTGGGTTATAGTCTCTAGGAAACAGGAAAGATTTAAGAAAGTAAAGAAAGGGAAAAGACCTGGATGTCCTTGGAGGAGACTATGGCAAAGAAAACAATCAGCAAGGAGGTTATTACTTTCGTCTTTTTGGTCTTTCAAACAAAATCTTAGCCTGCTTTATTTCATAAGTTAAAAAGAAAATAAACATTTTAAAAGAAAATAAATTAAACCCTAAAGGAGTTAGAAAAATAAAAACATTACATGTATGAATAAAAGAAAGAGGAAAAAGAAAGAAATAAAGAAAAAGACTGGAAAGCAAAAAGTTCTTTCTATCACTTTCAAAAGCAGGACAAGCCAATGATGGTTTCCTATATAATATACCCTGGGGATTTGAACCCTCAATCCCTTTCCTATCACTCCATGTCACTAACTGACCTCTTTTTTCCTTTCCTCTCCCATCTCTCATCTCTTCCATCTCCCTACCCCTACTCACAACAGCGACAGTGCGTAGAATACGCTCTCAAGGCTCGGCCCTTGAGAAGGTACATCCCCAAGAACCAACACCAGTATAAAGTGTGGTATGTGGTTAATTCCACCTATTTTGAATACTTGATGTTCGTCCTCATCCTTCTCAACACCATCTGCTTGGCCATGCAGGTAAGTCTCAGGCGCGGAGGGTACTGAAGCTAGCTCTGAAGGGGCTGTGGACTCTTCCTTGATACTAGGGAAGGGACAGAAATAGATAAAGCTACGTGAAACTTCACCAGTTTCAATTGGTAGACAAAAGGGAAGACTGGAGATCAGCAGCAGTCTTGCCCACAGCTGTGATTGCTTCATTGAGAAGAACATATCCTTCCCCAGGGTTGGTCCCATTGAAGGACCCCCTACTTTGAGAAAAGACAGGAAGGGCAAGTAAAACAGAATTCAGCCCATCCGTTCATTGCTATCAACAAAGCATGGAATATAGATGCCATTTTGAAAAAAGTCAGATTCTGGAGTTTGAGGACCTGACTTCAGATCCCACCTCTTTTATTACCTTGTGATGTTGGAAAAGTCATTTAAACTCTGTAAACTTCCATTCCCTCATCTATAATATATGAAGTTGAGAGTGGATGACTACTAGCTCTAGAGTTGTGACAGTGTACAAGCCTGAGTCAATAACCCCTCTATCTAAGTAGAACAGAGTCCCACATTAAGGCTCTCTGTGTTTTACAGAAATAGTTGCTGAAGTCTCCATCATATTTTTCCTTCCCAATCTAAGAAGGGAAGTTGTGATCCAAGGCCACTAAGGCCTTCATGTTTTTCAGTGGTATCAAAGACAGAAAGAAGCTCTAAGATCTGTCAACTAGAAGATACAGTGTATATAAGACCAGCCTTTTGGGAGTGTAAAAATGGGGCGAGAGGGTTGTTTTTTGTTATTGTTTTTTAATGTTGTTGTTGGGGGTGAGAATCAAACTCTGAAAAAACTATGCTCAAGAATAGGTAAGACACAGACTCCATTCTCATTGTACCCTGGAAATTCCTTCCTCCCAGCACTATGGTCAAAGCTGTCTTTTCAAAATTGCCATGAACATTCTCAACATGCTCTTCACTGGCCTCTTCACCGTCGAGATGATCCTGAAACTCATTGCATTCAAACCCAAGGTAGGCAGACCTTTGAAAAAGGTCATCTAATTTCAGATTATATGCCTAGAGGAAAGGGATAGAGGGAAAATGGGTGTGGTGAGGCAGAAGGGAGGCAGAAATATGCAGTGAAAGGACCCCCCCAAACAATCACCCCTAAACCTGCCTAAATTTGGAACAGGACTATGGGGTCCCTGGAATGGAATCTCAATTAATGCCTATAGTATTCCTGAATTTGGATACATAGGTGACAAGTTCCCCCTGTAAAGTACCCCCTCTTATAAAGAGGACACAAAATTCTGTGCTCATTTTCTTTTTTTTTTAATTTTTAAATTTTACTTTCCCTTATTTCATGTGGAAACATTTTTAGTCATACATGTACATTCATTTTTTTTTACATATTTCCTTATAAACCATGTTAGAAGAAAAAATCAGAACAAAAGGGAAAAACCACAAGAAAGGGCAAAATGTGTTGATTTACATTCAGTCTCCATAGTTCTCTCTATGGATTCAGATGGCATTTTCCATCCAAAGTTTATTGAGATTGCCTTGGATTACTGAACCTCTGAGAAGAAGCAAGTCCATCATAGTTGTCTATACTCATTTTCAATCATGTAAACTAAGGGTCTCTACTCATGGGGAGCCTTTATGTTAAAACATGACTAAGTAGGGATATGTCTACAAATTAGCACTCCTAATCACCCCAGGCCTCCCTGGGCCCAGGGCATTCCCCACACATCAATTACATGCATAACATATACAGCAAACTCCTCATTGTCAGAAAGATTTGATTTACTTGGTTGTATCTTTATTTTATTACTCTTGCCCCTGCCTATCTTCAGAACACACAAGGACTCCTTAATACCAGAGAACACAACCAAGAAAGCAAATAATTCTCTAATCCCTCCATTTTCTCAGTGTTCTCAGCTTTCTGGTAAAAGGTTGGTTAAATAAGAAAGTTTTAATAATTTATTAAAATGGAGGACATAGGAATGAATCACTATGGATTTTAATTATCTGTGACTCCCCTCTGCCCATATTTTTTTTTCCTTTCTCCCCATTACATTTATCACAGAGAATTGAGAGGTAGCTATAATTCCTAGTGTCTTCCATCTGCAAGCACTATGGCCAGCTCTATCTAGCTCAGGGGTGGGAAATTTTTATTTCTGCCAAAGGCTATTTAGATATTTATAACATCATTCACAGACCATACAAAATTATCAACTTAAAACTCAAGCAGTGGGAGGTTGTTGTACCTAGCTTTCAGTTCATCATAACCTGCTGTTGCCTTGGCAGGACCAGACCAAATGATTTCATGGGCCTTATACAGCCAGAGAGCCAAACATTCCCCACCCCTGATCTAGCTGGTAATACTTGGCCTTTGATACTCCACACCAAGCAGCATAAAACTACTTCCAAGAAAAAAAGCATTGACATAATAGTAGCCACAGGGAGGGAACTTTGAGGAACAGTGTGGGGGCCAAATCATATCTAGGACCATAGTTCAAGCTGACCTGGATAGTCTCTTCAGCTCTTGAAACTACCAACCAAGCTACCAATGCCTATGCCAGCATTAGATGAAATAAGCAAATATCTCAACTAGATTTTCTTTCTCTACACTTATTTTCAATTACTCTTTTATCCATTCATTTTGCATCCTGTATCTGTAGACCCATGCTGATAAGCAGACTGAAATGTTTCTGGGATGGCAGAATGTCCATCATAACCCTCAATTTCATTACTTAAAGCAATAATCAAACATTTTTCTTTGCATAATACTGCCCAAACAAAGCTTCATTAACATGATTTCTGCCTTTAAAAAGTTTGTGATGTAAAATAACAAAAAGGCATCCAGAACATAGTCTAAGTGTTTAGGGATCTTGCATAACCATAACAGAACAAGATTCGGGTGAAGAGAACCTAACATATGATTTTATTGATGTAGGAAAATCCCTGTGAGCAAGCTCCATCCACCAAAGGAGATCAGTAGCTATTGTATAGTTTATAGTTTTAGAGAATTGCCTGGGGTATTGAAAAGTTAAACATGACAAAAGTCACAAAACTAGCATATGTCAAAGAAGGGCTTGAACTGATTCCAAGACCAGCTATTTATCCATTGTATTGAACTGCTTTTCCCATAAATCAACAAGACTCTTAATAGATAGGATTTGAGAATGACTTTTTCTGACTCCTCCAGAGCAGCTTTTCACCCTCACACTCCTCCTCAGCTCTAACAGCCCAGGGGGAAGAGAATCTTTCCTGACTCAGAGATGAGTACAAATACTAAACTATCCTGGCCATTTTCCACCTTGTCTTAGCTTTTCCTTACTCATCAGGACAGCCAATCAAATTCTAAGGAGTTGACAAATGCTGGAAGGCTTAAAATAATAGAATTTCTGATATTTGCCTCACTTGTACAAAAGACCTCCACTAAAGGTTTACCTTGCTGTCTCAGCTTTCATGATATTTAAACTATACAGCCTTTAAATACTATCTAACACTGCCCAATTCAAGATTTAAAAATGCCACTGAATTAAGTCTGAATGCCTGACACAATAATTCTTTGACTTCTATGATCTAAGCTGGTCTCATTCTCTCAAGTGGTAATAAGAATAAGTAAGAATAATGACAATAGCACTTACATAGTCCTTTAATATTTACAAAATACTATTTGATTCTCACAACAAACCTATAAGTAGGGGCTATTATTATTCTTATTTTACACATTTGGGGAAACTGAGGCTATCAGTGTCTCATCCAAGGTCAAACAGCTAGTAAGCATCTGAAAGAAAGATCCAAAATCTGCTGCTAGCCAGTTTGGTGAACCTCCCTTTGGAAGCTGTCCCCAGAAGAAATACTGCATAGAGCAGGCAATTGAATAAGTTCCTAAAGTGTTCCAGTCCCAAGAGAAATAAAGACAAAGAATAAAGAGCAGCATATGCATCCCTCAAGAATGTCACAAGACAATACAAAGAAAACTTCCAACAAATACAACTTAGGGCCTTACAAAGCTCCCTGGGAGAAGTAAAACAAAAATAAGTCAACTGAGAAGAAAGTAGCAATATAACCCTAAATGGGTCAGCTGGGGCTACTACAAATATGCAGAAGAAGCTTCCTAAAAAAAAAATGCTTAAATTGACAGTTTATCTTAAACAGTTCTATAAACTTTCAGCTATACCCTTCCAAGAAACTAGTTCTTATGCTACTTTATTCTTTCTCAGTATTGATACACAATGGTAATAGTGACAATGTGACTATTAAAATAGGTCTTGGGAGAAGGTGACTATATATGATAGCTAAGGAGAATGTCTTTAGTGAAATTTACAGTACCCATGAAGAACAAGTTTTGAAGGGGGAGAGATTAAGCCTCCCAGTGCCCCATAAGCCAGAGATAATCCTTGAGAAGCCTGGCATAAAGTAAATCTTTAATAAATGCTCAATCTAGGGTTTCACCTGGACATGAAAGCCATTGTAGATTGAAGAGTTGTGACACTGATGATATGGAATCTTAATCTTAAGGTAAAAAGCCATCCATTTTCCCAAGACAAAGACTTGGGCCAAATAGTATATAAATGGCATATACCACTGGCTATGAATGTTCTACTGTGCAAAGTAGGCTAAACTGGCAATGTGTTGGTAGAGTGAAACTCCCTTCTTCTGTGGAGGCTCTAGGGACTTTTAGCTCCTCCGCTCTTGGGAGCATGACCTTCCTTTTTTAAATCAAACCAACCAATAGGGCTGACCCCTAGCGATGAAAAATGCCTGGAATTTGCTTATATGAAGCTGAGGATTTATCTACTCTTTTTTTAAGAAAGAATTGCACCCTGCATCAATCAATCATTCTCTCTCTCTCTCTCTCTCTCTCTCTCTCTCTCTCTCTCTCTCTCTCTCTCTTTCTCTCTCTCTTCTCTTCTCTTCTCTTCTCTTCTCTTCTCTTCTCTTCTCTTCTCTTCTCTTCTCTCTCTCTCTCTCTCTCTCTCTCTCTCTCTCTCTCTCTCTCTGATATACTGTATCTTCGTTTAAATATTTAGCTTAAATCTAAAGTTCATAAAATCTCCATAATCAAAATCTGCTTCCTTGTTTTCTCCAGTCTGACCACTAGCACTCAGGTAAGCAGAATGAGCAGAGATTTGAATGATCAACTGAATTTTAACACATTTTGCACATTTATGCTAGGAAAAAGCTTAAAACAACGTCATTTACAAAGATAGCCATTTTAAAAGTGGCAGTCACAGTCTGTCTATAGCCACCAGATGGAGAAAGGGAGTGTGGATAGGAAGAGCAGGGCAGGGCTCCCCACAGAAGTGGTTCATGCTTGCATTGTCCTCAACTTCCCAGCTCCTGACAAACCCCACCACCACCACCACTTCTCTTCACCATAGCATCTATTTTCTTCTCCTTGCCACTTAGTTTTTTGTACCTCAGTTTAGTTTCTGCATTTCTTATCAATAGGTATACTGGCCAAGGTTAGGGTCTAAAGCGTCTGGGTAATTTGCCCTTAAATAAAGTCTGAAATCCCCACAAAGGATCCTGGAAATGGAAATGACTACTAGCAAGCATCTTGATCCTCATCTCCCTCTGTTCCATGTTCAAACCTTTGGACAGACTTTTGAAAAGTCAGCTAAGTTATACTGACATCAGAAGGAAAAAAAAAACAGCAAAAGAAACAAAGTAAAATTCAATACTTAAACACTAAAGATTTTCCCAGAATTCCAGAAAATTACTTTCAGATGCTGTTCACAACAAATATTCAGCAGTACATGCAATAGGCACATATGTATATTCAGTCATGTCCAATTTTTTTGTGACCCTATTTGGGGTTTTCTTAGCTAAGATACTAGAGTGGTTTTCTCAATTTGCAGATGAGAAAACTGAGGCAGACAAGATTAAGTGACTTTCCCAGGATCACATAGCTAGTAAGTTTCTGAGGCTAGACAAATTGGGGCTTTCTAACTCCAAACCTGATGCTCTATATCCATTGCACTATATAGTTGCCCTGCAAAAGACCGAACAGTGCAAAGCACTGTTAGTATAGATTATCACTACTATATAATCTGATAAACAGCAAAATAGTTGAAAGAAAAACATATCAATGAACATGTAAATACATGCAAGGCACTTATTACATTGCTAAACATTAGTATAACCACCTCTTCAGTTTTACCTGTGACACGCTAAGTTAATCTGGACACAGGTTGGATAGATCTTGCTATCTTGTGACCAGCTGATCTATTTGCCCTGGATCTATTGATGGTATGGGCTGCCAGGGATGTGGTAAGCACTTAATAAATGCCTGTTGGGTTGATCATAATCCTAATTAGAAGTTTAGTTTGGAAATTAGGAAGGAAATAGGCTAGTTACCTGTGTTCATAGATTCTTGGGAGTATCTATTTACCCTAGGAGTCTCTATGGCTAAAGTTCTAAGCAAGGGAGGTATTGCCTCTGGGTTCAGATAACCTATGACCAGACTACTCAAGTAGTTCAGCTGACTCTTATTTGTTGGATTACAGCATACAAAAAGCATTCTAGTGATCTTCACTATAAATTATGATACAGGTTGAGGGTAACCAACTGACTTCAAACCTGAGCTAAAGATCTAACTCATTAGGCAACTTTCGGTTTCTATGCTAAGTGTTTGCATTATCTCCATCTTCTGAGACTCCAAAGTACAAATCTATAGGTAGATGTGGATCTTATCTGGACATTAGTAAGAATTAGTAAGAAAAGTCTATGACATTCCTGGTGGAACTGTACAACTGTTCTAGAAATGGTATCTGTTGACTGCACTGAGATTGTTGTTCTAGTCTCAGTGTTCCTTAACTTATGTGTCCAACAAAAGTGATTGAAATACTTAGGCTTATGGTGGAGGAGGGGGAGAGGAAGAATCACTAATGGGGATAATAAAGTTGGTTTCATATTTCTTGATGTCTGGCCAAGCTTGCATTTACCTAAGATACTTGATCTCAAAGTTTCTGCTTTGGTCAGTATGAATACTGGAAGGGAATTTATCCACTGAGGAAGACTTCTGCCATAAGAGTTTAACAACCATAGGCACTTTTTGGTTCACGGTGAAGTACACTTATGCATACCCATTGCAATGATCAGTGTCTACTAAAATATGACTTCTCACTCCCTCCTTTCAGGGATGAAAAGCTAATGCAGATAAGTTCTAAAGGTTTGATAGGATTTATATTCTCCAAATTTGCAATACAAGTTGTCAATGCCTTTCTTTAAACACACTTCTGAGTGACATCTGCTGCCACATTGGGTCAGTAAAATCTGCTTCTTTTTAACTCTAAGTTTCACTCTTGCTTGACGTGTCCAAAATCATCGTGCAAGTGTTTTAATAACTACAATACGATATATGTTAAACAGTATCAATTACTTCCTTGTACCAGGTATGGAATCAGTCTTAATCAAGTATAAAACGTCTTTTGAGTAGCTCCAACTTCTGGCATTCTTTCAATACTAATGGACTTTCTCAAAAATAAGAATTTGAGTTTCTTAGCAGCATTCCCTTTTTCTTGGCTCATGCCATTTCTCATGGTCTTTCATCAGCCATCTGCTCTTGCCACCAGTTACCTACAGGCAACTTACTGAGGCAGAGAAAATTGGTTCAATGAAAGGAGATGCTTGTATGCTGGTGATAATCTGGTGGAAGTCTTGAGCTCTCAATTAACACTTCCATTTGATTATCACCCAATTCCCTGAATAAATCACACCATAGCTCTCATGTCATATGGTCTTCAATACAGGGTATCTGCATCCACACTAGTCTTCACCAGCCCATAGTTAATGCTGAATGGATAGTTAGCTGATAATGCTACCCATATCAGATAAGCAGTATTAAACTTGACTTGTCAAAATACAATAATGGATTATCTTGGTCCACACTTGTTCTATAGACATAGTCTTTTCAATAATGGCCTTCAAAGCCAAAAACCTCAACTTGTGGTTGGGATAGCAATTTAAGTCCTCTCCTGACACATATGGTTGATTTTTTTTTTTTAGTAACCATTATTCTCTTGTAATGTGACTACCCTCAAACTTTTCAGACTAGTATCTGCATACAGGAAAATTGTTTGTTTGGATCTGTCTAGTTACCATACTTTTGCATGTGTGGCCAAGTCTTACAAAATGTGGCCATTTTGTAATTTCTTTCTGTTCTCTCTGGTCAGTGCTCAAACCTTGCTGTGACAATAGAAGGTGACCTACATATTTAACCAAAACTGATATTTGTCAGTTTTTACTAACATATTATTTAGCTTCAGATCATTTCTCTCTGGTCAATCCAATACTTTCAATAATTTCTTCTCACAGTTTTCTCAAAGATCTTGCCTTCTGCAGTACTCACATGTCTTTTTAATCAAGAATGCATCTAATCTTCAAAATGATTCTGACTGATACTTTCTTCTCTTTCTTTTGCATTTATATATTTAATTGATACTCTATTTTCAGTGCATATTTTTAATGTTTATTTTGTAACTCATGTTTTATTTATGTATTTTAGTTTCCCAATATATTTTAAGTTCCTTAGTTTAAAAAAAAAAGAATGCATCCAACCTATATGTAAGAAAGGGAAGGAAAAGAGTGAAGGAAATAAGTATTTTTTTAATTTTTTTATTAAAGTTTTTTATTTACAAAACATATGCATGAGTAATTTTTCAACATTGACCCTTGCAAAACCTTTTATTCTAAATTTTCCCTTCCTTCCCCCAACCCCTTTCCCTAGCTGGCAGGTAGTCCAATACATATTAGATATGTTAAAACATATGTTAAATTCAATATATGTATACATATATACAATTATCTTGCTGCACAAGAAAAATCAGATCAAGAAAGAAGGAAAAAACTGAGAAAGAAAACAAAATGCAAGCAAAAAACAACAGAAAGAGTGAGAATGCTATGTTGTGGTCCACACTCAGTTTCCACAGTCCTCTCTCTGGATGTAATGGCTTTTTTTATCACTGAACAAGTGGCACTGGTTTGAATTATCTCACTGTTGAAGAGAGCCACATCCATCAGAATTGATTGCTGTATAGTCTTGTTGTTGCCATGTATAATGATCTCCTGATACTGCTTATTTCACTTAGCATCAGTTCATGTGAGTTTCTCCGGGTCTCTCTGAAATCATCCTGGTGGTCATTTTTTTACAGAACAATAATATTCCATAACAGGGAGTAAGCATATTAAGATACTTAATAAGTGCCTTGTACATGGCACTTGGCAAGTAATTTACAAATGTTACTTCATTTGTGAGATATGGCAATCTTCTCTGCAGAAGGTAGTTAGTTCCGTTCTGTCTCCTAATGATGGTGTTCATATATCAGCTTGTCTTAATCTCCATTTCCTTTACCTTTCCAAGAATATCTTGATCCACAAGGTTACCTCTCACCAGATTTTCTGCAAATGTTGACTATATTATCTTTATCTAAATCTATAGTGCAGCTGTTTTGCTTACACACACACGTGTGTGTAAGGTGGTTAAAATCAGATTTTGTGAAGTCGACTATCAGGTCTGATCTCTTCCAACTTATAAGCTCTAGCTTAGTCTATCATAAACTCATGTTTGTTTGGTTTTTTTTTTTTCCTGAGCTATAATACCCTTTAAGGATATCCTTAAATCCACTCATCCCCAGTGTCATTTGGCCACTTTGGTAGTCTGGTCACGTCTCATCTTTCAGAGAGTACCACTCCTCTTCCCACCAAGTTCGAATAGAATACTGTCCACCTGCATCACAGATTTACGCAGCAATTTCCCTTTGTGCTAAATGGAATCACCAAATTTAGCAAATGCTATCTCAGCAGTTAGAGCAGAACATTCCTGACATGTGAATTTGGTGTTTCTTTTCCCCAGAGACTGTCTATTTTCAAATGACTCCTCTGCCACCTTCCATCAAACAGTTTATCACGTCCTTCTTAAATACCTGCCAGCTCTATCGCGGTGGTTCTGTTGTACATTAAGCACTTCTGACAAGATTCTTAGCCTCCAAGATGTGTCTGCAGTAAGCTATCTATCTAGTCGTGATCCTCCCCTTAGGCAAGGCTTCTCTGTATGATTCATGGAATCTGGTGCTTACATTCCCTATATGCCTCTATATGATCCCAGGTATCTAAAACATCACTTAACTCACAAATGAGGCTTTTTATTTCTGACCTAGACAATGTGGTTTCCACCTTCCTCATCCCAAATGAGAAAGCATCTTGTCTCAGCTTCATCCACATATGAGGCATCTAGTTCCAAGTCTGTTAAGATACCCACTTTGCTCATTAAAGTTGAAAATTTCATTGCAGATGGAGATTTGCTGGCTAGTTCCCTCGTACTATTTCCTACTGGGATTTTATCAGGAATTTTTGAATGATCAAATGAATCTGATAATTCATAGAGTATATCCTTAATAAATTCTTCTAGCCTGGTCCTGCTATTGTCCACCAACTCTTTTTATAGTTTCTTTTAATATTTTTGAAATATCTATAGTTTTATACTCCAGCTATCAATATTCTACAAGCTTAATGCATGAAAATACATTTATCATGACAGTACATTTCACATGCAGTTTCCATATTTATAAAAGATTGATCCACAATAACAGCATAGACAAGCAACAATACTGAATTAAATGCCAAACCAGCAATATGACATGATTAGTTACTTTGAAATTACAAATGTGAAGAATCGGCTTCGATATTGCTAATAGATGAATTAAGATTTTGATGAAAATGAGAATTTGAAATTAATCTTCATTCATGAAGTGAGTTCAATTAGTAAATAGATGTTTACAGTAAATGCCTATTTACTAATTGAATAAAGATCTGTCACTACCACATTGCTATTAATTTGTATATTCACTAATATAAATTATCAATTATATAAATAAAATATATAAATATATCATTTATAAATAATGAACAGTAAGTCACAAAGCAAATTTTCTATATAAAAGTTATAAAGTAAGATGCTAAAGTCATAAAGTAAAACTATCCATTTGTATATTCCCTTTGCTTTTATAAAATAAATATGCAAATAAGTGGAATTTTAACAGTGACAGACCTTTATTCAATTGGCAAACGACTATATAACATTGAACAAATCATTAATGGCTTCAGATTTCAATTTTCTCATCAAAACCAGACCTAATTTATCTATTAGCTGCATTGAAACATGTACTTCACAATTAAATTTACTATTTGAATATAACTGATTGTGATGGAGAGAAATCAATAAGAGATTAGAATAAATAAAAAATAAAACAAAGTAACACATATTTATAGCTGTTTAATAGGATTTAAAAAATCATATTGTAAGATTTCAGTGAACACATTTTTGTTTTTGTAAGGAAAAAGTCTATCAAAATTATAACATGAAGATTCTTCCAAAAATGGTAAAAAGAAAAAAAGAAAGAAAAAGAAAATGAAATTTAAAAATAAAAACATAAAATTAAATTTAAAAATTTTAAAAAGAAATAAAATAAAAATAAAAAATAGTAAAAGGTTTTTAAAAATTAGCTAAATTCAGTTCAAAGCTCAAAAGCATCCAAAGAGAAAACAAACTTCAAAAAAATTTTTTCTAAAATCAGAGTATCTCTTGTCTTTCTATAGTAACCCTGAGAATTTAAAAACAGAGCAACCACGTGTAGTTCAAATGTATAAGCATCAGGTGGTACTAGTGAGCAAAATAACCTGAGTTGTCTAAAGGCCTGAGGGAGAAAATTAGTCCGCCCTTTGTAGAGGAAGGGCCTGCTTTCATCTCCCTCCTCCGAGGAATATGGTTTTTCTTTCAAACCCAACCCATCTTTTTGGCTGACCCAAGGAAAAGAAAACCGACTGCTTTGCCTTGAACTTTTTACTGGCCCTTGCATCAAGAGGAATCTGGCCCTGAATATTATTCTCTTCTTCCCTCTAATACACTCTACTTTTAATGAAATATGCAACTCAAACCCCCAGCCAGTTTACACTGACAAAATCCAAATTGAGTTTATAAAATCTCAAAACATTAAATTTACTTCCTTTCCAGGTGTCCTCCTTTGATTCTTAATCTCATCACTAGCATTCATGTAAACGGAATTGGCCCAGATTTGAATGGCCAGCTGGATTTTAATGCATTATCATCACAAGCATACTGACAAGACACTTAAAACAATATCATTTACAAGGATGGCAGTTTTTAAAAGTAGAATCTACACCCACCCCCTTCCACAGAGGAGAAGGTTATCTGTTACAGATCGAAGCCTAGCTTCAAAACAATTCAGGGCTTCCCCAGAAATGCTTCATACTTGCATTGTCCCTAATTCCTTGCCTCAAGATTTTCTGCAGTTGCTCCTGAGGCCTCCATCTGCTTCCTCCTCCCTTTCTGTCTCTCTTCAATTTGACTTCTGCCATTCTTACTACCTAATCCCTGCCAAAGGTTGGGAGTTGAACACCTCTAGGTATTTCGCCCCAGATAAAGAGTAAAATAATCTCAGAGTTTAGAAAGTACTGGAAATTGAACTTTGCTAGCCAGTTGCCCAGCCATCATCTTGCACCATTGACCTAGCTTTTTTTTTTTTTGCCAAATTTCAAAAAAAGAAGCAATAGACTAGATTTGTTTTGATCAAAAATGAAACCACAATGACCTTACATCAGCCCAGCAATGGCCATCATAAAGAATCAATACCACCTAAGCTTGAAGCTCCCTGCTTGTATCACCCAGTAGAGCCATTTAATAGAATTTCTTTCTGATGGAGACTCTGGATTCTCCCTGCTCCTTTCCCATTCTGAAGAAAAAGAGGTTCCTTTCTTCCAAAAACAAAAACTTCTTGAACAACTAAAAACCAAAAGACTAACCTAATCTTAAAACAGAACAAAAGTGAAGCCTTTAAACCTCTGGAACTTCAGTTTTTCTTCTTTCAAGGAACTTTGTCTGAAGGGGTAGTTGCAAGATTGTGGGGTTTGCTATTCTTTCTCGAGAGAGAAAGCCACTTTCTCTGGTGTAGAAAACCAGCAATGAAAGCTCTAAGATGCATGCCCAGAAATCAAGAGAGAAAGAGAGATTTAAACCTCTCTCTCTCTGGGCTGTTGTCTTTTCGCTGAAAATCCAGAATCTTACAGTGAGCTGGTTTGCTTTTATATTGTCAAATTTCTTTCCTGTCTGGCTTTCCACTTTGGTTTCTTGTTCTAAGTCCTCTTTTTCCTCTATTCCCAACCAGGCCTCAGCAAAGTGTTCTGTACAGAATAGGCATATAATAAGTGTTTACTGCATTGAATTGAGTGTTGTCTTTTTCCTAATAATTGAGTTAGCAATGACTTTCCCTAAGATGAACTAGATTTTTGTATTCATCATTTTGCTCTCTGAAATTTAACTTTTTTTTTGCTTGGTTTTCTAATAACCTTGTTTTCCCTCCAAAGGCAGAGAGTTCTCAGGAATTATCTCAAGTGTGCTGAGTTGATTATAGCACCTTTTCTGTGCCTCAGTTCATTTCTGTGTAAAATAGACCTTGTCGAATGTCTTTAGCAGAAGCTGGGTGTCCACTTGTTGGCTCTATCGGAAAAGACTTTTTCTCAGAGATGGACTAAATGGCTTTAATCTTTACCCTTTAATGGTCCCATTCTAATGCTGAAATTGTGTGATTCTGTGTTCATTCAAAATGAAATCTAAAGTAGATCATACTGACTTGTCAGCTCTTCCACTGCCAACTCAGCTGATTACTCTTCGATCAGATTTTAGTGTCCCTTATAATTCTGACTTGAAAATCCATTTTATTTCATTTATAAGAGACATGGTATGTGTCATACTATTAAAGGCAGCCAACTACATTATAACTGCAGCCACCATTATAACCAATTACTTTACAACTACTAGTGACATTGCAACCAATGACATTGCAACATTACCTGAGCTGGTTGATACAATGAATAAAGTGCTGAACTGGAGTTCAAATATTGCTTTAGGCACATATTAGTTATATGAGGAATCTTGGAAAGTCTCTTAGATTCTGTAAGTCTCATTTCTTTATCTTTAAATTGAGGGGATTGGAGTCAATGATTTCCAATAACAAATCTATGATCGTCCAAGTTACTATTTTTACATTTGGAAGTGAGTTTGTCAAGATATATCCAGCCTCCATCCATGGTGTTGGTAGGAGTTTACTATTCTCCCTGTAACTTAGTATCTATATTTCTTGTTCCTATTTACCTATTACTGCTGCAGGCTAGAATATTCAAACTGGATAGAAAAGAATTAATACTATTTCTTTATTGTCATATTCAAGAGAAAATCACATCTGCATTGATTCAGTGCCCAATCCATTTGTCTAGAATTTTCCTGAACCTATGTTCAACCCTTAGCCTTGAAGCAGTTTGGCACAGTCAACCTGGAGTAAGGAAGATGTAGATTCAAAACCTGCCTCAAACACTATGTAACTTTGGGCAAGCTACTTAACAGCCCAAAGCCTCAGTTTCCTCATTTGTAAAAATAATGGTAATAAAAACACCTGAGATCATAGATATAATGAATTTTGTAAACCTTAAAGCACTACACAAATGTGGGTGGCATCTTGGGTGTCATTTCATCCTTCATTGCCATGCCCTTCATTTTTTCTGATATTGCCTTTCAGTTTTGAAAAATCAACTAATTCATTAACCAAGTTTGAGTTAGTCCCTCCACATGAATATCTCTTTTTTTTTCATTGTCATTAAAATCATTACAAAATAAGTATAAGGCCAAACCTGCTTTGTCCCAATGTCTGAGTACTTAGTGGGCCTGCCTCCCTTTTTCATTTTATACCTTTCTCCTACCCCACCCTGTTAAAAAAAATCGTCCCTTTTAAGTTCCTCTGATATTTGTTCATTTGTTTATGTGCTAAGTCACAAAAAGCTCCAATGACTCTTTAATTTTTCAGGTCTGAAGCTCAGGTTTTTATTGAGGAGGCATCAACAAATAGTTTTGGAAAAATAAACTGAATATATATTCTACAATGCCTTGCACAGCTGCATTTATGTCACAATGGAAAAGAGTATTAGAAAGGTATGGGAGAGCAATTAACCAGTGAAGGAAGGGGAAGAGGAATCATCAAATCATTAAAAAGAACTTTAGAAATCATTCCACAGAAATGAGAGTTTTCAGAAAAGTGAAGGATTTCCAAAGCAGATATAACTCACAAAAATTTTCTTAAAAATAGAGCACCAGCCTTGGAGTCAGGAGGATATGAATTCAAATCCAACCTCAGACACTTGACACTTAGCTGGTTATGTGAACAAGTGACTTAACCCCAAATGCCTTGAGAGAAAGAGGTGGGGAGGGAGGGGGAAAAAGAGAGGGGGGAAGGAGAGAGGAAGGAAGGAAGTGTTTGGGACAAAAAGACCTACCCAAATTGACTACTACAGAGATCACTCATAGAAAGCAGAATTATTTATTAGAATCTCGAGAAGCGGACCCCATCCTAGTCGGTGAGCAAAATTTCACAGCAGGATAGGGCCAGAGCCTTGAAAATGCTTACAGCTTTTATACATTTCAGACAAAGAACCTCCAAAATCCCACCCTCTATATGTTGTGATTGGTCACATAAATCTACTGTTCCCCTAGTTGGTCAGTGGAATATAGTAGACAAGATGATATACAGCTTCTTCAACCACGTAGTCCAGGCCTTATCTTAAATCATGTGACTCCAAAGAAGCTGAAACTGAGGCCTATAAGGCTTGATGTACTTTAGAATCTGTAAGTTCTTCACCTTTTCCCACACAGAAGGAAGGAAGAAAGAAGGAAGGAAGGAAGGAAGGAAGAAAGGAAAGAAAGAAAAAAAGGAAAGAAAAAAATAGGATTTTTTTTTCAGAACAAGGCACCTAGTAAAGGGAAAGAATATATGGCTCAGCTCTTAACTAAGAAATGCTATCTTTCTCCCCTTCCATGCCCATTTTAGGCATGAATGATCCTGCCCCTTTAGATCAGATAGCTAGGTAGTTCAAGTTTCTATTTTCTGGGTGAATTTTTGGAAAGCCTCAGAGCAATTATTAATATTTTGTTCTTCAAAATATTAGTTTTTCTCATTAAGCAAGGTAGGAATAGTGTTACACTATAAAGTATCCAGACCTCTCTAATTCTAATAAATTCTAAAGGCCTTATGCCTTCTCCCCAATAAATATTTAGTATTAGATCCCTCCACAACTATTAGGCATTTAGTAGTAGTATCCCTTCCCAAAAGTTTTATTTTAGGTAAAACATCATCAAGCCTGTCCTAGTTAGCAAGATGTTGCTATATTTCTGATAATTAAGCATATGGTTATGAGTGGCCACAGAGGGTCAATAGAAAAAATAAAGTGATATTATATTAGCATCAGGGTAAAGATTAGCAGAATTTGGTAAATGCCAAGTCTTTCCTGTAGCCTTTCTTTATATACTCTTGTTTTGCTCTTGTTTCTTTTTATTTGTTCTTAGTATTACCAATCTAGTTTAGTTCCTTATTATCTTTTACCTGGAATGTTGGGGGAAAAAATTAGGGGGATAAGCTCTGATTGTTCCTTTTATTATTGGGCACAAGTAGGCTCTTAGAAAATTCTCTGAGGGGCAGTGAGTTGGTGTAGTGAATAGAACACCTGCCCTGAAGTCAGGAGAACCTAAGTTCAAATTTGGCCTCAGACCCTTAACACTTTCTGGCTCGTGTGACCCTAGGCAAGTCATGTAACCCCATTTGTGAGAGAGAGAGAGAGAGAGAGAGAGAGAGAGAGAGAGAGAGAGAGAGAAGAGAGAGAGAGAGAGAGAGAGAGGAAAGAAGAAAGGAAGGAAGGAAGGAAGGAAGGAAGGAAGGAAGGAAGGAAGGAAGGAAGGAAGGAAGGAAGGAAGGAAGGAAGGAAGGAAGGAAGAAAATTCTCTGACATGAAAGAAAATTCTCTGACATGAATCTCTAGCTAAGTTAAAATCAACTTTCCTCAGCAAGCACTGACCCCTGCTGAAGATCAGATTCCAACTCTGAACACCTTTGAGATCTTTACCTCAACACAAACAAACCCATAAAGTTACTCTACTGCCCCAGAAACTCAAAGGATGAAGTCCTGACACTTTGGTCCAGAGACCAACTGCCTTCCTTTCCAGAAGGAAATCTAGAGACTTACAATATTAGAAAAAGAGACACTGTATTCTGCAAAGTAGATTTCAGTGATAATGAGATCTGAGCTTAAAATGCCCCAGTCTTTCTCTCTCAGCAGGAAAGGAGCCAAACTCTTTATAACTAACACAGAAGAGCATCTTGTGCTGATTTCAAAGTTGTCACAGTACAGGAGTTTGGGAATTGGAAAATATCAGCAGCTTGGCATGTTGTAGGAACAACAAGAAAAGAAACAAAAATATGTGTGTGTTGGACAGGTAAAAAAAAAAAAAAAAAGTAGGTGCCTACAGTTTCATGAAAACTATTTAAGAGCATTAGTAAGATGCTTCAAGAAAGAATTTGGTCGTTGAGAGAATAACATGGGAAGAGTAAATATGGTAGCATGGAATGAAATTCAGTGATTATGTTGAGTATGGGTACTCCAAAGTGTATACATTGCTTGTATGTTAGGAAAAAAACAATTCATTCAGGGAGTAACTTCAGAACAAAGGTTGTTTCAGTGTTTATATGTTTGGTATTAGATAAGGTAAACCTAATGTTATGTGCTTGGAAATCTTCGAACTGTGATTGGAAAGATAGTAGAATAATGATAGAAAGTAAGGGAGTTGGAAGGTAACCTCTGCCACAAAATATATTCAAGACTGGACTGTGCTGGGATGCAATATTTTAAGAGTCTGTCTCATATGACATCTGGATCATAAACTTTTGAGCTTCCCTTAGTTTCTGTTATGACAGAACAATTAATAGCAATACAGTTCTGCTGTATTCTCCTAGTTATTCTCCTAGTTATAAAGCTACCATTGGAACCATAGCCACGATGAAACTGACCATATTGTTAATAGGACTAAAATATATCATTCAGTCAACAAATATTAATTAAGCAACTATGCACTATAGTTAACTGGGCAAGATACAGATATAAATGGCATTGATGCCCTATAT
The DNA here is from genome assembly GCF_016432865.1 of Antechinus flavipes. Taxonomy (NCBI): domain Eukaryota; kingdom Metazoa; phylum Chordata; class Mammalia; order Dasyuromorphia; family Dasyuridae; genus Antechinus; species Antechinus flavipes. Next base: position 198,802,367 of record NC_067402.1, read on the forward strand.
TTTAATAAACAATGTATAAACAGCATATGGCCATACCTCTCAGAAAATAGCATACTAACCTACTCTAATACAGTGAGCCTTCTAAATAACTAACTGGGAGGATGTGAAAAGTCAATATTGTATTTCCCTTTCCTATCCCCTAAATGTTTTCTGAAACCTGTAAGGTTTCATTAAGGTCCAAGACTATATTGTTGGAGAGGAATGAGGAAGGAAAATGTGAAATCTTCTTAATCTTCTCTTGGGTTCAGTTTGATTTGAGTAATGGTCAGTAATTGGCTACTGTACAACATTTTCCTGAAGACTTAATTAATGTTCAATGTTCGTAATAGTTCAAAATTCATTTAACAAATATCTACTTGTAATAAGAATAAGAAGAACCACGTTCATCTTACTGTAGTTTTAGAAAAGGATCACAGAAGCCATCTAGTCTAAACTTTTCATTTTATAAATGAGGAAACTGAGGTTCAGTGAATTTAAATGACTTGCTCAAAATCCCAATATTAGAGGGCAAATCTAAACCAGGTCCTCTGATCTCAGAGTCTGTACTTTTTTCTACAGTACAACACTTCCCATTCCAATTCAACTCAGCCAATATTTCTTAAGTACTTAGTATATGTCAGGCACCATAGACTCTGGGGACATAAAGACAAAACCAAAAAAGTCCATGCCTTAAATGAACATATTCTATCTGGAGGAGACAACATTTACACTCTCTGTATCTCTCTGTATCTATCTCTCCCTCTCTCTCTCCCTTTCCCTCTCTCTCTTCTCTCTCTCTCTCTCTCTCTCTCTCTCTCTCTCTCTCTCTCTCTCTCTCTCTCTCTCTCTTCTCTCTCTCTCTCTCTCTCTCTCTCTCTCTCTCTCTCTCTCTCTCTCTCTTCCTCTCTCTCCTCTCCCTCTCCCTCCCTCTCTCCATCCCTCTCCCTCTCCCTTTCTCCCTCTCTCCCCCCTCCTCTCTCTCTGAAATGAAAACTAGTACTATCTGGGGAAATCAGGAAAGACCATTTATAAGAATGAGAACAAACATTTCTTAAGTACCTACTATGTGTCAAGCACTTCATAATTTTATTTGTTCCTCACAACAACTCTGAGAGATGAATGCTGTTATTACCCCCTATTTTACAGTTGAGGAAACTGAGATAAACAAAGATTAAATGCTTTGCTCAGGGTCACATAGCTAGAATCTAGGCTAGATGTGAACTAAGATCTTTTGACACAAGCCTAGTGAACTTTCTAGTTTCCTTCTATAACAAATAGCTCTAGAAAAGAGCTAAGGATTTCTAGTAACTACGATGAGACATAAGAATAAATAATCCATGAAAAGACACCTGAGACAGTAACAAAATGCTATGTATGAGAAATATCAAGTAAGTCATTTTGACTGGAACATGGAACTCATGAAGGAAAATAACATTAAATCTATCTGGAAGCTAGACTTTAATGGACTTTAAATGACTTAACAGAAATGTATTTTTGTTTATTTTTATATACTGGCAACAATAGGAAGCCTCTAAAGTCTTGAGCAGAAGAATAAGATGTTAAGATCTGTGCTTTAGAAATATCATTGGGGGGGCAGCTAGATGGCACAGTGGAAAAAGAACTGGCCATTGGAGTCAGAGCAAGAAAGAAAGAGACAGACAGAGACAGCGAGATCACTTTGGAAGCTGTGTGAAACATGGATTGAAAAAAAAGAGCATTAGCTCAAGGAGACTGCAAGAATTATAGTCAAAAGGTAATTAGAGTCCTTACTAGGATGGTACCTTCTGAGTAGAGAGGAAACAGATGGGAGAGGTGTAATGGAGATGGCAATTTATTGGAAATCATGAGTAGGGGATAGGATAAAATGAGGAAGATTGAAGATGACTAGGAGGTTGCAAATCTAAAAGAATAGTAGTAGTGCTCTCAACAGAAACAGAGAAATCAAAATGAGGACTGAGTTTAAAGGAAAGGAAGAACATACAATACAAAGAAAAATAATACACAGTTCATGCTGTCATGGCCCTGAAATGAATTGGTAACTATTTTCTCCTTGCCCTAAATTCAACATTTTGTTCATAAAGAAACAAAACATCGTGGGACAAAAGGGGGAAAGAATTTATTTTAGCTTCCATTGAGTATTAGTCAAACTATTAACCAGTGAACATTAGCTGAAGTGGCTAATACTAGACTTTTTCTTGCTGTTACCCTCAACACTATCTATTGGTCTATCCATTCAGACATATATATGTGTCTGTGTGTATGTGTGTGTGTGTGTGTGTGTGTATACACACACATATATATGTGTATATATATACACACACACATACATGTGTATGTTTTATTTTTATTATTTTAAAACCAATCTGTGCTTCCTCAGGACATGAGTCCAACTTGTCTCCAGAGACTCACCAGCACAGTGGGAAAGAAATAGAAGAGGATTTGGAGCTGGAAGGAATAACCCTCCTCTTCACTACATCTGTGTGTGTGTGTGTGTGTGTGTGTGTGTGTGTGTGTGTGTGTGTCTATCTCTGTCTGTCTCTCTGTCTCTGTCTCTCTCCTTCTCTCCCTCTCCCTCTCTCTCTCTTTCTCTGTCTCTGTCTGTCTGTCTCTCTGTCTCTGTCTGTCTGTCTCTCTCTCTCTCTCTCTCTCTTGCGCACACACACACACACACACACACACACACACACACACACACACAACCTAGAGGTCTGATTGGTGAGCAGAATTACCATGATTATTATTTATTTATGGCATGACAACAGGGTACCTGGTGCTTTCAGTACAAGACTGACAGGCATGAATGGTAATAGTAGGGGCTTTGTTAAGGAGGGGCCTGCCTATCACAGCTTCTGTACCCAGGGAATTTGCATATTGTTGCAACATTGTGACAGGCTTCTTTCTTGCCTGGCTTTTAAAAGCCGGAACATTGCTATGAATGATTTTTTAAAATTATGTGACTTAACAAAAAGCTGTGGTGTGGGAAGGGTAGTATTAGCTATTACATTTAATTGTTTAATAGGTAAAATTATTCCCACCATGAGAAAAGCCCAGTGGGATGGTACACTTCAGTTTTCAGTCACAATCTGGTGAACAAGAGAACGGGCATAGAAAAAAAAAATCTGCCTAAATTAAAGACGGTGAATTTTCAAAAGTCCATCCCCAGGAAGGCTTATTCTAAGTAATTCAAATTCTCAGTTGATGAGGGAACACCTATTATAAGGCGTTATGAAATAGGGGAAATGCTTAGAACTATTGCCCTTTAGAGGACCCTCCCCACTGTGATTAGGTTGCTCAGCAATGATTCGGAGGCAGAATTCATTTAAATGATAAGGACTTGGTTAGGACTAAAAAAATAGCTGAAGTTTCTCTGTTTCTTACAATCAGCCCGTAAGTCTCCACACCTTAGAGTAACAGACTCTTTCCTTTTTTTTCCAAGAAGATTTCTAAGATTGCATGTTTTGTGTCATCTTTGTGACCTAGGTAGGGTTGTTGTTGATTTAACACAATGCAATTCCACCTTATTGTTTCAAAGACTATAACTATTTAACATACTTACTTAGGGCTGAGAAGCCCTAAATACTTGAAAGATATAAGTCCTTTGTCCCATTTTTAGGTTTATGAGGAATGAAGAAAATGATTTTTCTATTATAGTGATAACAAATTATTAAATTGGGATTAAGGGGTTTTTTCCCCTCTTTATTTCCTCATTCAGGGAGGGATCAGCCCCTATGAGTCAGTCAGTCTTTGAAGAACAAAGCTGATACACGAGGATGTCCCCATCCACCAGGAACTTGCTCCACAATTTTGGACAGGATCCCATTCAACTAAAAAAAACTTACTTCCATTTAGAATGTAAACAAAATCTAATCTAGATAGATTCTATTCCTAAAGTATTAAGCCTATGCCCTTGTACCCTCCATTAAAATGAAGGATCCAGCTCTTAAAGGAAAAAACCAACCAGAGTGGTCTGGATAAAGATGGATTCCTCTGTCCAGAGTGCTGGAGGTGGCTGGGTCTCATGACCCAGGAATAACACTTTATGGTACTTCAAGAGGAATTGAAGACTTTTAGCCCACCTCTTCATCTAAAGACCCACTCCCTTAATTAATTCTTCATAAGTAAGGGTTTATTTTCTTGTCAAGGGCATTCCCTTTCCAAAAAGTATTTAAAGCCTTGAGTATTTGTATTAGATGTCTTTGGTTATTGAGAGAAGCCACTGACCACTAATTTATTGATTAGCTAGCCTAATTAATATATTATTAATTATCTAGAAATTCTGTCTTTCAGGTTTTTCTTTCATCTCAGGAGGTCTCTATTTTAAAGAAGTGTGAGATGAGGTACAGAAAAGCCTCCTGCTTCCTTTTTTTAAAAATTTGACCTACTTGTATACTTTGTTATTTCACCTTAAGACACTATCCATTGATAGATGGGGATATTTCTGCTTGCCCCAATTCTCTATAATGCTTTTGTTCAACAGGTTTCATCCTCTTGTTAGATTTGTCTTTGGCGTTTACTGATAAAGAAAAGGAAAGGGGAAAAAAAGAAAATGGAGGCTGAGAACTAAACTGAAGGCAAGAAGGCAATAAATTCCTGACACTTTAGCCTGTATATACTTTATATTCACCCAAAAGGCAGGATTTTCCCCTTTATCCTTTAAAGAATTTAAGAGCATTCTTCTATCAGTGATAAAGATAAACTTGAAAAGAAAGAAAAATAGTACAGCCAGGTAGTGCAGTGAATAGAGCACCAGCCCTGAAATCAGGAGGACCTGAATTCAAATCTGCTTTCAGACACTTAAAGCTTCCTGGCTGTGTGATCCTGGATAAGTTACTTAACCCCAATTGCCTTGGCAAAGAAAAAAGAAAAAAAAGAAAAGAAAGAAAAATAGCACCATATAGTACACCAACCAGCACTTTCCCCCAATCCATGACCTTTCATCCCTCCTACCATATAATGTTTCACTGCTCTCTGATGGAAAACTATATGTATTTATTGTGAGATATAATATATATATTCATTCATTCATTTATTTATTTATTTATCACAAGGTAAGAGTATAAATATAAAAGTCCCCACAATTCCCTTCCAAGCTCTCAGAAACCGTGGAACTGCTGCATGCTCCAGTTATCCTTCCTCTATTAGACATCACTAATTTCCATGATTACTGTAATGTCCAAGTAGCATCTTTTACCATAATAGAATTTATATTATCTCTGCTTGGTGTCATTTACCATTGTCATGTTGATATTCCATTGGATCAGCTTTATCCAGACGTACAATGAGATATTGCCACTGCTGCCACTTCTCATTTGACACCTCTTCCCTTCCCAAGTTCACTTAAATTAATTTTCCAATCCCATGATGAAAAAAGGAGGAAATTGGTGAAGGATCTAGCTTCTAGAGAGCATCTTTAAATTCCTTTATCCCTAACTTCTGTCAGTTGCATTCTTTCCAAAATATCTTATTCAGTTCTGTTCAGAGAGGGGAAAACTTATGGGTGGGAGAAATAAAAAGGGCTTGGGCAGTAATAGTTATCTTCAGGCATTTTAAATGCCTTTAAGTTTTCTCACATGGAAGAGGGTTTAGACTCACCCTGCCTGGCCCCAGAATTAGAGATGTAACTAGCAGAGATGTAACAGAAATTTCAGGGACAAGACATTGATTTGATGTAAGGGAAAGAGCTGTCCAAACATAGAATGAGTTTTCTCATTCCAGGAGATAGTATGTTCTTCATCACTAGATATTTTCAAGAGGAGCTTGAATAACCATTGCTAAAGATGTTGCAGAAAGGATTTCTCTTCAGGTACAGTTTAAACCAGATGACTCTCCAATTCCCTTCCAACCCAAACAATCTGCAATTTAGCAATGATTTATTAAGTGCCTATCATATGGAAGGTACTGATTTATACTCAAGCAGTAAAGATTCTTCAGGGAGCTAGTATATCCTAGAAGTTCATAAATGTCTGCTTCTTCCCCCCCCCCTTCCTTTCCCTGCCTCTATCTTATTCCTCTTTTTCTGTTTCATGACTAATGCTTCTTTACTTTGTCTATGCCTGCAGATTTACTTCAGAGACACTGAGACCTGCCTGTCTGGTGAATTTTCACTTCTATTACTTCCCCAATTTCTTATTCACCAACTTTTCTTTCCATTTCTCTTATTCTCTTAATTATTTATTTCCCATCCAGACATCCTCTTTCAATATATGCCTTCGATATTCTTCTGCATCTTTAATTTTTGTTTGTCTTTGTTCTAATGCTATCTTCTTCTTCCTCTTCTTCTCTTCCTCTTTTTCCTTTTCTGCCTCCTTCTCTTCTTTCTTCTCTTCCTCATTCTTCTCATCCTCGTCATTTTCTGTGTATCTATCTCTCTCTCCTCTTTCTCCTCTCATCTCTCTTTTTTCTCTTTCCTGTTCTTACATCTCCTGTTCTCCCCTTCTCTCTTCTCTCTTCCCTCTATGCCCTCTCTCCCTTAGATAGTATCTACATCTACATCCTTTTCCAATTTTCACTTTTAGCTGCCTCTTCCCTTTTACTTCCATGCAGTCACTTCAAATTGTGCTGCTCTTTTTCTTTGCTTCAGCTCTCTCATTTTAGCAGTTCCACAGGGACTTGGCTTCCAACAGGAATCATCTGACTTCAATTCAGGTCTACCAATACCCAACTAATGGATAATCACAGCTCCCCAGTGTGCCTTTATCTATTGGTCTCTTGCTTAGTATCACTTGAAAAGAGCAGTTTTTAGGATTGGATGGATCTGAGTTGGTGGAGGAATTTATACCAGCATTCTAAATACCAGAGATATCAGTGATGCAACAAAGTTTTATAGTCATCACCTCCATACCATTGAACTTTTACCTCTTCTCTTGTGGGGGTCTTTTTATGTAGATGTATGGAAAGGAATAGAGTGAATAATTAGGTAATGATTTCCTACAATGGAACAAATCATAACTTGAAAATTGCCTAGGAATTAACAACATAATCTCAGTGAATACATGAAAGTGTGTATGCACGTGCATCCATGATGGCCTCATTCCTATTTGAAACACCAATATAAGGCTGTTGGGAAAATTATAGTGGGTACCATCACTATGGGTATACCATGGGAATGGGAAGAAGCTAAGAGTCCAAGAACAAAGGTGATCATTCAGTACTCAAAGGATTATGCCAGTGTGGACACCTCCTCCATGGAAATAGATCACAGTCATTCCATTGTTTAGTTTAGTCTCTGCGAATATAGCAAAAAAATATACCATCCTGCCATCAACATGATAAGAAGAAAGATGCTCAAACTTAATCTGGTTCTCAATAACAAACATGGGTCTTATTGTCTAAATCCTTTGAAAGAGGTATGACCTTTTAAAAGTTTATATTCTTCTGGCATAACCTTCCAAAAGTTCCAATTATCTCCAGATGTGCTACAGTGGATTCCTAATAAAATAGTCTAGCATACAGTAAACTCACAGCAGCCAACTCAGTCTTAAACCACTATATACAGCAAGTCCTCTGATTTCTCTAATGCTTCTGGCCAAAAGAATACCAGTATTCTGATAATCATAATGGTACCTGCTTCGCTAGAACTAGAACCCATGGGGTTGGGCAGGATTTAACCATATTGCACCAAACTATATGGGGCAGCTAGATGGTAGAGTGGCCTGGAGTCAGTAAAACTCATCTTCCCGAGTCCAAATCTGGCCTCAGATACTTATTAGCTCTGCATAATGTGACTGCATAAATCCCTTAACTTTGTTTGCCTCAGTTTCCTCATCTGTAAAATGATCTAGAGAAGGAAAAGGAAAACCACCCCAGTATCTCTGACAAGAAAACCCCAAAGGGGGCACATAGAGTTGGACACAACTGAACAACAAAACCCCACCACACATTCTTTCTGTATTAGTTTCAACATCCCCACCTATTTCCACATTAGAACTGATAAAATTCCTTTCCAGTCACTGCATATTACTGACCTTTGGGTAAGAGCAAAGAAGACAATATGGAAGAATTAAATGGGTACAAGGGCAGAAGGGTGGGCAAGGAGAGGGTTCTCTGAATTCATATGCTACAGATCCTCCAGGCCTTTGAATCAGCAATTTCCAAATCAACCAACCTTCAAATATCTTCTCTGATGAAAGATAATCCAAAACAATGATTTACCTAAAAATCCTTTGGATTTGTATTTAGAAATGGTTTATGCAATGCCTTTTTAACAGGTTTATTCTTAATAATGATGTTTTGCTCAAAATAAATTAATCCAAATTCTCTCAGGACGTGTGGGATTGAGTGGGGCAGGAAAGATAAGAGAAAACAATTCCAGGATCTGCTGATAAATGAGAGGAAAGTGGGTTATAAGTTTTGTTTTGTTTTGTTTTTTTAAGATGTGGATCATTAAAAGTTGACTTTATTTCCCTGGAGTGGAACTCAAAAATATGATTCCCATCCAGGATGATAAAAGAGAGAGACACAGACAGACATCTTGTCTCCTGACTCCATGTCCTGAGGATTAGGAGAGGGATTAAAGAGAAGGGATGAGAAAAAAAAGTAATTTTCTCCCAAAATCTCAGATTTGGGGGAGGGGGAGACTGAAGAGAAGGGAAAAGAAGGGAATATGCATAACTAGCCATCGACCTTTCAGCTATATTGACTGTGAAAAAAAACAAAAAGAGGTCTATCAAAGTCAAAATCAACAAAATCCATCACATTCTCCATCATGGAACAATTGGCAAGCTTTAATATAAAGACTAGTCTCCCGCACACATATATACACTCCTTCCCAGAGAAGGGAAGGGGACTGATATGATTTAGTTCCAAGGAGAAAGTATTATCTTAAGGAAAGGATCTATGATGCTTTCATATTCTACCACCACCCCAAAAAAGAGAATACCTTCAATTCCTCATTCTTCTATTCCTATCCAATATTTTCAAAAGGATATTGGGAAAGCAGAAAGGAATATTTGTCAGAGAAATTTTGGTGAGATAAGATTCTTTTGGATTTCATTTATCAAAAGGGGTCTCTGTTGCTCAGGGAGAGCTAATTTAGGAGGTTAGCCAAATCACTTACAAGGTCAATTTGAGCAGAGGGCTGGGGAGGGGGGAAGGGAGGGGGACTCTTCTGGGAATAAGAGTGAGAAAACTGAAAGGAGATAAGAGAGATCTGACTGGATCTGAAGATAATCATGGTCAACTGGCTAGGAAGATAGAAGGTGGAAATATGGGAAGGGAGTTTGGTTGGGGAGTAGGTCATCAAGATAAACTGCTACTTAAAGGGACACTGTCAACATTTTCTCCCTCTTTACCCTCCCTTCCACTCCCCACTTTCAAGCTGTGCTTGTGAACTCCAAGAGGACTGGGTTCAAAGAATCATGGTATTATTTGTCAAAGTCTCCAAAGTCTAGCAGGGAGGGGGTAAATGATAAAGGCACTTTGAGTAGTAAGTCAGTAGAAGCCATCCGCTCAAGTGGCCTGCTACAACAATAACAACAACAAAAAAAAACAATCCAAAAATCCAGGAGCCAGCTAGCTCCTGCCATTCCAAAAGCACAGCCTAGTGGGGATGGGGCAGGAGGCAGTGCCCCCAAGGACAGTCTGGCCAATCTAGAAGAAAAGGAAGAGGGGAGAATTGGCACATTTTCCTTTGAACTTCACCACCCTAAACCCCACCCCAAAAGTCCAAGGATAATTCATGGTAACTCAAAGTTCAAGACAACTCATGGTAACCCAGGAGGTTGACAGAGTCCGTTTAAGTTTCATCTGCTCTTCTGGCACAGGGCAGCTATTCTGATTAACCTTTCCTGTTTGTCTGGTTTTCAACATCTTGCCTTTGTCTTGTCATCTACCTTTCTTCCACTCTCTCCCTCTTTTCCCCTTTCAGTGATATGGCACACGAGAACCCATCTCACCAGTTTTGTTTCAGGTCCCTCTGATGGCTGCCGAGACTCCAGTTCATTCCTCTTTTAACACCATATTTCCCCTCTACACACATTTCAATTCCTCTTCCCCTCTCCCCTTCAATCATATATTGTTTTGTTGCCAAGTGTTCTAGGTGATATTCTGAACATTTCCAGGCTCTGATCTAACCATTTCTCCACTCCTTTGTTCCCTTTCTCTTCCCCTCTAATGGAATCTGAATTATCAGATTATAAAACTTAACATGTGGATAGGGGTTGGGGATCTCTCTGGGTTGAGTCAGAGCTTCATCTAGCCACAATAATAGCATTTGTATTTAGCAATGCTTGATAATCTCATCTTAAGAGTAGAAGGGGAACAGAACCATAGGCACTAGCAACTCTTCCTTTTCTATGTCTCCCAGGTCCCACCTCCATAAAATAAAAAGGTTCTTGCTATCCCCCCCCCCCGAGAAAAAATTAAGGGGATCAGGAGACGATTTGTTTTGTGTTTCCTGCTCTAGGTGTATGGAAGAGAGAGTTCTTTCTATCTCAGAGGCTCTGGCTTTTTTCTGAGATGCTCCAGAGGGCCAGTAAGGAAGCCATGACACAATCTGACCTTCACCTAACCCCTCTCCCCAACAACCTCTGCTCCACCATCTGGCTCTTCCCAAACCCCTTTGGAGGCTGTGTTTTACTTCCCCTTGGCAGAACTGCCTGGGAATGGAGACTCTCACCCTTTCCCCATGACCTGACTTTCCACATTAAGAATAGCAGCCGCCTAGGACAAAATGTCTTTCATTCCCTCTGGAAACAGGGCACAGCTGGGAAGTTAGGAGGTTAAAAGAGCTGGATATAGCCAGGCAGAGATAAAATAACCCAAGTTCTTGTCTTGTGAAAATACATACACATATATATTACATAAATATATATGATATATATACATATTTATTAAATGACTGAGAAAGTGATGAAAATGGTGAAAATGTAGACTCTTAATGAGTCTGTGGTAAAAAAATGTTTATTCATGAAGGATTTGTGAATCAGACTCCTGGGTTTCATATTACTCAAAGGATCTTTTTAATACCTAGCACCTGCTGATTTAAGAGGTTGGTCAGGTGGTTCTTGTGTTCAGTCTGAGAAGTGGGATGGGGAAAGGGTGTATTTACCACACAAGAGCTAACTAAAAAATTACATGGGGATGTTCTGTGACAGGCTACTTAAAGTCAAATCATAGAGAAGCAGCCCTTAGCTTCAATCCAATGACAGCTATCCTGGGGGACATCTGGGTAGTTCCCTAATGGCCTGCTGCCACACATGTGAGACAAGCACAGGGAAAATGAGCCTCTGACCCTACCCCTCAATAGCATCACATCTACCATCACTAATTCATAGAATTCCTATCCCTAGAAGCTCTGCCTATGAGGAAAGGGGGAATTCAGGGAGTACAAAAATGTAATGTGTGTACTCCTTCAGTAACATAAAAGAAGGGGAGGGGACCAGGGGCATGTTCAAGCATAAGGAAGAAATTTGGATTCTGACTAGTTATGGAGAGATTCCTTCCATTTTCCTTCCATACTGTAAAATCTCCAAGATGTCTGCACAGTCCCCTCCCTAAGAAATTCCCTCCCCTCTGTCCTTTTCCAGGCAAACACATTTCTCTCTGGTCTGCCCTCCACAAACTGTAACACTTCCCCTCAGCAAGTTCAAGTAATGATCCCAGTGTTAACCTCCCAAAAGTCTCTCTAGTAGCAGTGGCCAGGTATGTTCTGGGACACCCTTGAGGAGAATTTTCATTTGGCCACTGGGGAATGACAAAGGGTTCTCCACCCAGCCACCATTCACCAGCATACCTTGATTTTTACTCTATCCTTTTTTATGACCAGATTCCAAATCCCCACAGGCTGGAGTAAGGTCCCTCTAATGTCCCTTCCAAGTCTGACATTCTATCCCTATTTCATTCTAGAAACTAATTCTCAAGCTCAACTTACTGATTTTTCTTAATTAGTTGTGTTATTTTTATTCTATGAAATTCAGTTATTTGTGGGCACATTTTATGTTACTCACCTTAGAGTGGTGGTGAGTGGTGATGTGGATGGTTCTGTTAATCACAAGTCATAGTTACTTGGAGCCATAAACCCAAACTTGCTGGTGGTGGCCCTCAGGGTATCCACCATCTGGAGGGCACAAAAGGGGAAATTATAGCCTGACAGGATGGACTACATAATACTCAAGAAACCCATCATTTGCAGATAATTGGAAGGGCCCAGGTATCTGGTGAGAAACCATCAGTTTATACTCTGAAGATAGGGTCTTGAGACAATGGGAGCATCCTCCCTTTATCAACAGGCTAGCCTCATATCCATAAGTTTCATCTGGGGATGTAGACATGTTCCCCTTTTCTAGATCTAAAAATATAAAACCCACGTCCAAATTCATATTCTGTGCAGCACCAACTCAGACAAAATTCTGAGGTAGGTGAATTTTTTTAGGAATCCTTGACTTCCCTCCTTCCTTTCTGTGCCCTTTTCCTTCTTAATTATACCTCTTCTTTCCCTTTGCCATTTCTAGAAGTCTGATAACCTGTTCTTTCCCTGACCTTTATCCCTAAGGAAACCTAGTCTACGGGAAGAATCTGATAAATTCATTCAACTGAGATGTTTAATATGTTACTTCTCCCCAGGAATCAATATCTAACTGGGATGCTGGGAATCAACAGATATTGGATGGGGAATGGAAGCAGGGGTATATATTAGCCCTGAAATGATACTTATGCTCTGCCTACATGTGAGGCTAAGTGGAACTATGTTTCCTTACAATAGTAAAGTCTATGAAGGCTGGAGCTTGTACTTGATGTGATTCTTCTGACTCATTGTGGATGTTTTCTTCACCTAAGCCATCAATTTTTTTTTCAACCTACCCTTTGTGTGAGCTATCTCAGGGCTAAATAAATGATATATCCCATTGGGGTACAATTATTTTGGTTTTCAGTGCTTCCTTTGACCTCTAGCATTATCCATGTTACAGCCCCATCGATTACACATTCTTTTCATTGCACTCTCTGAGGTGGGTCCTGCTAACCACTAAGGATTGAAGTAGATTGGTAGGATGAAGGCTAGGAGGATGGTGAGCTGGATGGGGACTATATCCCGGAACAATCTCAAATTAAACTGTCTGTTCCCGTTCCTATTCCTCCCTCCTTTCCTTTAATCCCCAAACAGTGTATTTGAAAAGGAAGTCAGTTTATGAAGGATGGATTAGGATTAGGTGGGATGACAAGGTAAAGGTAGGGGGAGAGGGCTTGGACTAGCCACCCCACCACCACCCTCTTTCCTTCCATTCAAGCTCCTGGCCACACAGTGTTGAGGTAGGAAACTCCGGCAGCCTGCCTGGACGGTGATGCTAATGGTGATGTTCCACTGTTTTCGTCTGTCTAACATTCCTTTTTAATCCCCATCCTGCCTGCCCCTCCCTTATGTAGGGTTACTTTAGTGATCCTTGGAATGTTTTTGACTTCCTGATCGTAATTGGCAGCATTATTGACGTCATTCTCAGTGAGACTAATGTGAGTATTACTCTACCCTTCCCAGGATACCTCTTTCTTCTCCTACTTCCTCTTCCTTTTCTTCCTCTATTTCCCTTTCTCTCTCTCTTTTTATTTCCTGTAAACCCCACCCCCACCCCCACTCCCACCCTCTAGTCATTGCTTTTGTTGAACTTGCCGCCGTACTTCTGCTGGGGGAAAAAAGCAGGAATTTCTCCTCCTTTTTTTCCTCCCACATGTCCCAGCTCTGCCCTGCTGTGATGGGCCCCAAGTGCACAGAAATGAGTTGGAAGGGAGCAGGTGGGCTCCCTTCCCACCAACCCAAAGGGGTCTACCCATCTGAGTGTATGTAACCATTGAACTAACCCACCTTTTGTCAGTCCTCTCCGTCTGCCCTTCGAACCGAACGTGACACAGGTTTCAGCTGCCAGACTTATAGAGTGGTTTAAAAAAAGAAAAAGAAAAAGGTGATTGGAGATGCCCACCGTAACCTCTTTCTTTTCTTATTTTTTTCTCTTCTCTCCCTTTCATGCTTTTTTTTTTTATTTTTTTATTTTCTTTTCTTCCTTTGTTGTTGGTTTGTTTTGTTGGTTTTTTTTTCTCTTCTCTTTTTTTCTCCTGGGCTTCTCTGCCACATGCAGCACTATTTCTGTGATGCATGGAATACATTTGACGCCTTGATTGTTGTGGGTAGCATTGTTGATATAGCAATCACCGAGGTAAACGTAAGTAAATGGCGTCTGTACCTAACTGTCCGTGCCTGCTCTAACACTCATTTGTCTTTAGCAATTTTTTCCTCCCCTCCCCCCTCCTTTGTTCAGTTTTGTTTTGTTTTTTAGGGGATGTTATTTGTTTGGGTTTTGTTTTTTGTTGTTATTTATTTAAATGATTCTTTTTTTGTTGTTGCTTTCATTTGATTTTATTTTTCCCCTTATTTGGGAATGAGTTCAGATTTTTCTACCCTTTCCTTATTTTGTTTTTTAACTGTTGCATCTCTTCCTTTCCTCTCCCCCCTTCATAATCAGCCTGGCATGAATCAAAACTGTATGGCAGGAAGCAGCCAGGGGCATGTGGAATGAGAAAGAGGCGAGGGTTTTCCAAGTGCTAGGCAGCTGCTGGGCAAGGATCTGTACCCAATCTGACCCTCCTTCTTCAGAGGAGGGCCAGAACTGCCTGGGCATCCCAGCCCTTTCTGTCCCACAGCCTGCTGAGCACCAACTCTTTCGAGGTGGGCATGCAAGGAATTGAAGCTGTAATCCTTATTTCCTTTAGCTTTATAAACCAAGGAACATCCTAAATAAGGTTCCCCCTTTTTTAAGCATCAATAGCCTTTGAAATAGAAAGCTTATCTGGCTTCTCCCCCTGAAACCCTTCTTCAAGTTGGGGACCCCTGATACTCTCTCCTTTGGATCAACTGATGATTTCAGTGGTCAGTTAGTACACTCAAATCTCTGTTTGGTCCATTGCAAGAGCACATTGCTAGAGCCTTAATAAAACCATGTGGCTCTGACTATAAAACCAGGCACCTGGTTCCTTGGCATTAAGTCACAGTTCTAGACCCATTCACCCCAGTCTCAGATGGAAGATAACCCTAGCACCCTGTACTTTGCGGCTTTCTGCCGCATCCCCTCTAAAGAGTTCCCTCCTACTATACAGTTCCTATCGATTTCTGCACCTGTCTCTTTGTTACCTGGCATGTTTAAATCTTCTCTCTTTATAGGCAAGTCTCTCTTAACGTGGTTTTTTTTTGTTATTATTTTTTCTTTAATTAAGAACCTTAATAATGTATGCATACTTCTCTGATCCAGTGAATGGTTGAGTAACAGCATCAAGCAATAGTTTTAAAATGAGTTTTCATCTAAGATATCTGAAAGTATCACATCCAGCCAGTACAATCCCTACTATCTCCGATCCTATTATATTTGGTTCCCATACTCCCAGCCAACTTGAAAAAAGAACTGCTTTGTTTCCCTGCCTACAACTCTGTACCACCTCTAGCAGGTGAATTTTGGGAGGAACAGAAATGCTCTTTAGCATCTATTCCCCTTTTATTTTCTTCTTTCACCCTCCTTCCCTTCCCTGCCTGCCTCCCTTTAATTTTGTCACCTTTCTTAACAATTGTGGTAGATCTTTGAGAAGTCAACTCTGTTCCTCTGACCCTAGAAAGCTATCTCTGGGGACCCCATGTGTCTCGTCATGTATGTGTGTGTGTGTTTCTGTGTGTATGGGTGCAAACATGTATCTCCTCATGTCCCTTTAGATGCAGATCCTCAGATCATTTTAAAATTCCTCTCTAACCTACCTGGTTCCCTGATGACCATCATCAATATTGATTATTGGGGAATCCTAAGTTATTTCCAAAATCCCTAGATTCCTAAGACTCTCCAATATCGATATCTTTAGCTATTCATTATATGTAAAATAGCTTAATAATAGTCCTAGAGATAGTCTAACCCTAAAGTAGCCCTCAGGTAGCCTTTTCCAGGTAAAACTTCTTGCCTAAGCTGTCGTGATGAAGAATTGAGGTGAGGGAGGAGGGAAGGAAGGAAGAGATACTGTGTTTATATATACATATATAGGCACATTAATGGTGTTGTCTATGCCTGCTTTTTGATTTGGATCTATTTACCAAGTCTATACTTGGGCGCCATGTATCCCCAAATCCCCCTAAGAAAAGAACTCCTGAGGTAGATTCTTTCTGTCAAATAGCTGAGATTTGTCCCTGTTCTGTTGTGAAAGGAAAGGAATCCTGTGTCTGACTATTAAGTGAGGCTTATGTAAATTCATCCAAAGGAGGGACCATATCTTAAACTTTTTTGTATGCATCTGAGATGGTACTGGAGACACCAGAGATGCTTCATTGATTAAAATTACTGTGATGAGGACGCCATCAATGCGTGGAGGAAAAGAAATTTGTCTCCGAGTGTTTCAGTGTTTATTTGAATGTGTGTATACCAATGTCAGTCATTTATTGAATAAGTGTGAACAAATAACCTACTATGTTTAGAGACCCCTGGATTTAATGCTATAAGAAGAGACCCTAAGCCCCTTGAAAACAGGAACCCTCTGTCCAAAAAAAGACAGGAATCATTTTCATTTTTATCTTTGTATCTTCAGTGTGCATCTGAGATGGTACTGGAGACACCAGAGATGCTTCGTTGATTAAAATTACTGTGATGAGGACACTATCAATGAGTAGAGGAAAAAAGATTTGTCTCTAAGTGTTTCAGTGTTTATTTGAATGTGTGTATACCAATGCCAGTCATTTATTGAATGTGTGAACAAATAACCTACTATATGTAGAGACCCCTGGACTTAATGCTATAAGAAGAGACCCTAAGCCCCTTGAAGACAGGAACCCTCTGTTCAAAAAAAGACAGGAATCGTTTTCATTTTTATCTTTGTATCTTCAGTGCCCGGTCCTTAATGCTTGTTTAAATGACTTCTTGAGTAGAAATAGAAATAGCAAATGGAACTCCTGCCTTCAAAAACCTTATAGTCTTTAAATGGGACCGAGACAACCAGAGGGAAAAAATAAGAAATACAAAAAGTTGGCATGCCTGGGTGAGTACAAATACAAATCCCCAGGATTCAAAGTATCCAATTACTGAGAAGACATTCAGCAGTGGAGCTCATTTACATAGCACTTGAAGGTGGACCAAGGCTTTTCTCAGAACAACTTAGGTAGTACAAGTATTATTATCCCCATTTTATAGATGAGGAAACTGAGATTCAAGAAAACTTGAACATGATCACACCTCTCATAATGTCAAGGCTGGGATTTAAACTCAAGTCTACTAATTTCAAACTGAATCCTTTCCACCAATCCAGGTTGTTACTCCTCAAATTATGAGCACATTATTCATAATCAGTAAAGTGAGCAGCATTATCCATCTCCCTGTTTCCTCTCCTTACTGTATATGTTTAAAAAACAAAACAAAACAAAACACCTTCTGAAAAAGAGCTGCAGGATTTTGTTTGTAAGAGATTTAGGTAAAGAGAGAGCTAGAGGCAATAAATGATTTACCCACAATCCCATTCCCCTTATCCAACCCCTCCTAAATCCCCTAAACCGATGGACTGAGAGAAAGGGGAAATTGATACATATTCTATCTTTGTGGACCTACCTGAGACTGAAGGAACAAACAGAAATTAATTCCAGAACAGCTAATCTGTGACCATGATCCACAATTAGTCACCTCTCTTACATATGAGTGTCCTCTCTTTTACATATCCACTCTTTATTCAGAGTACAGGAGCCCAATCCTTTCCTGTCTCAACATCTCTTATATTTACCAGCCTGATAATTCTGCAAGATGCCTCTATCCCCTCAGATATTTGGAAGCAGATCAAAAGCCTGGGTTCTATATAATTATTCTGACTTCATTCCTGGAGTTCCAGGCACAACATGATTAATCACACCCATCAGATAAGTTGGAGTACTACTCCTTTAAGGCCTTTTTCTCCCATGACAATCCTCCCTCAAAAATGTAAGCTTCTCTCCCAATTAAATAATGCTCATTGGATAGAGTGCCTGGAGCCAGGAAGATTCATTTTCCTGAATTTGAATCTGGCCTCAGACACTTACTAGCTATGTGATCCTGGGTAAATCACTTGACCCTGTTTGCCTCACTTTCTTTATATGTAAAACAAATAATAATCTAAAGAAGAAAATGGCAAACCACTCCAGTATCTTTGCCAAGAAAACAATAGGGTCCCAAAGAGTTAGATGTTACTGAAGCAGTTGAATAACAGTAACGATGCTATGAAGCCTTCAAGACAATGTGTAAAATCAAGGCAAGAGTCAAGTCCTTGACCCCTTACATTCATTTCCCTTCTTTCCCCTGAATTTGTAATTATATTTTTTAAGGATGATACCCAAGAAATTTAATCTTGTGGTTGAATGAACGTGCCCAGACTCTCAAAGCTCTATCCCTGGGATCCCCACTTATAGTTTATTTGTGTGATATGTGTGGATAGTGAGGCTTGGAGTTTGTGAATGAGGGCAGAAGCTTAGGAAGACCTGGATGGCTGTTCCTTAGGAAAAAGAAAATTAGCCTTGGAGGCCAAAAACCTAGATTCTCTGGTTCTTGTGCAACAAAGTGTTAGATTGAGAGTCAAGAGACATGAGTTCAAATTACAGCTCTGCCACACACTAACTTGTGCGATCTTGAGCAGGCTTCTGAAACCTTGGGGGCCTCAGTTTCTTCATCTGTAAAACAAAGGAATTAGACTATCAGAGTTCTTAAACTTTTTCCACTCACGGCCTCTTTTTGCTCAAGAGATTTTTATATGACCACAGGTATATAGGCATATAAAATAGGTATACTAATCAAACATGTATTGATAATAAATCATAATTTTGCACCCCTCACATTCAGTAATGAGACCCCATATTGCTACCTACACTTTAAGACACTTTGGGCTAGATGACCTCTGAGGTCCCACTATAATTATAATAAATATTATAAATAATATTATAATAAAATTATAATAAATAATACTCTGGACTCTCCAGCCATGCCATAGACACAATCCCATTTGTTGTTTAATTCAACAAAGATTTATTAAGCACCTAAGCACTTAATGCGTGCTAATAATAGGATGGAGATTTCTATTCACAAATTTAGATTCTGATATAATTACTACACTTAAGAAGCTCCATCACATTATAAGAGCCTAAGCAAATTATGCTATATGAAATTTGAGGAGGACAAAGTCATAAATTCCCTCTTTTCAACTTGGCTCCCCAATCCTTAACACTTAGCAGCTAAGCATTTAATAAATACTTTGTCTTTCATTCAATCATTCATTTCTCACTGGGAATCCAGAGAGAACACTTCCCAGAACATTTGGTACTATAATCCGACCAAGAGATACTGATTTTTCCCCATCCTCAAGATCCTCCTAATCTAAACATAGTCTCTGACATACCATCCAGCTCTCAATCCTTGACTATGACTGAGTATTAGAAGTAATTATTCTAGAGCTAGTATTTTCCCTACAGTATTCTATAACAGTTTATGTGAGGGTAAGGTTTTGAAGACCCCAAGGCAGGGAAGAAGGAGGATTTGGACTTTGGAAAAAAAGAAGAGGCAGACAATTCTAGCCCTGAAGAAGAAACATGAGGAAAGCATGATCAGTTGCCAAGGTTTCCTCCTATTTAAATCTATGTTCCTTCTAGAGGCCCTCAAATAAAGGCTAGCTGTGTGGAAACTTGTTGAGGATTACATTAAACAACTTCTTACTACACCTTTCACAGTAGCCTGAAAAGGGGACCGTGAACGGGCAAAAAGAACCCAGGATGTGGGCTTCAATCTTCTAATACCTGGACTGACACCTGGATTCTCTAGAACTTCTTCAACAAATCACTGAATTATGACTAGTTTCTATATAAATTCTTCCAGAGCTCTGGAATGGAAAAGACCACATGCCTTACATGTCTCTCAAAAGACAGGAAAACTAGTCCCCAACTTGTGAAGGTCATGTTCCAAAATTTCATAAACAAAGATGTTGTTTGGAACTTGGACTGGATTTCCCCATAGTAACAATGTTATAAATGGTAATTGCTAGGCTAGCCCACAAAAGTCTTCTTAACTCCTAACATAACCAAAGTCTACTTCCAGACTGGTAGCAACATAGAACCTAATCATAATGTGCAATATTGTTTCTATAATCATGTCTGACTGTGATCCCATATGGAGTTTTCTTGGCAAACTGGAAATTTGCCAATTCCTCCTCCATCTCATTTTACAGATGAGGAAGCTAAGGTGAACAAGGTCCAGGCTCACATAGCTAGTAGGTATCTGAGGCCAGATTGAATTCAAGAATGACTGACTTCAGACCTGGTACTCTATCCATTGTCACTTAGCTGCTCCTAATATTTCTATAGGAGAATCCATTAGAGTATCAGCTTGGGACTTGAACATCACATTTCTTCTCTCCTACCAAGTAATGGGAAAAGGGATAAACCACTATTCCAAGCCCTGGAATATCAAGGTAGGATCGAGGTTTCTAAGATTAAGACTTACAAGAAGCAGGATTCCAGGACTTTCTTCCATTATTTTTATTTTGCTTAGACCATCAAAATGCTGATAATTATTCATTAACTAATAGAAGAGGGATAGACATTTATTTTGTTTTTTTTTAATCTGATTTCTCTTATGCAGCAAGAGAACTGTATAAATATGTTTATACATATTGGATTTTAAAAAAAAAAAAGGAGAGAGAGAGAGCTCAGATGTAAATTCTAACCTCTTCAACTCTTCAGCTCAGATCATCTAGTGCAAGCATTTATAGAGGAAGAAACCAAGGCCCAAAAGAATTAAATTGCTTATCCAAAGTTTAAAGGGGATATTTCTCAGTTCTTTGGTCCCTCCAGGCACCATTTTTATTTCCTTTAGAAGGGGCTTCACCCAAGCCTGCATGCATTTCTGTCCACAACCACCACCAGTTGTGTCTAACCAGGGCAATAAAATGCAGACTTTTATGTCCTTGGAATCAAATAAAAAGTCCCTAAGACATTTCCTAAGAGTTTTCAATGCTGACAATTATGGGAAACAGAGGATTCATTTAGATTCCACAAGAAAAGCTAAAGGTAGAAATAAGATTAATCATCTGTCTTGCAAGTGAAAATGAGATTCAGACTAACTTTGGGTATTTTATCACAATAACTAGGAAGGGCTGGGACCAAGGATGCTGCCAATTACATGGAGGAGGCTTTATGATGAAGTAGAAAGAGCATTGAACTAAAAGTGAGGATACATGTTCCAGTCTTAATTCTGCTATAATTATGCTACCCTTGGCCATATCCCTGTGCCTGTTTCCTCTTTTCTAAAATGGAGGGGGTCAGAACTGTGGAACTCTAAGATCCCTTCCAGTTCTAGCAATCAATGGATCTGAATGGATCAGGATAAGAGTAGTGTGAAAGTTAGGAAAGTAGCAATGATAAAAAGGAAGGATAACTTACCAGTTCTGTCTTAAGCCAAAAGTTCCTAAATTATCATGGAGGGGAAGAAATAGAGATTGGTGGGAACTACTCAGATGGAATAACAGGAGGGTGCAGATATGGATCTAAAGTAGGCATTTATTAGTGGAGATTTGCCTACTTTATTTAGGCTTTTATTTAGATTTTCTCACACAAGATTTCTTAAATCTTTTGCAATATTCTCTGAAATGGTTACTTAACTTTTCAATGCCTATTGACCCTTTTCAGTAAGAAAAACCATAATAAGAGGCTGCTAGGTGACCCAGTGAATAGAGCACCAGCCCTGGAGTTAGGAGGACCTGAATTCAAATCTGGTATTAGATGCTTACTAGCTGTATGACTCTGGGTAAATCATTTAAATCCAATTGCATCCCTTCCAAAAAGAAAAAAAAAACATAAGCTCTTGAGGCTGTCCAAATGAGCACAGGATCAGTTTCTGTAATGACTGGTGTTTGGGCATGGAGAATGCAAGGGAAGCACACCAGCTATCCATAACCCTATTAATATGCCTGGTACATCTGTGAGTTGGGAAAGAAAAGAGGAGGAAATCAAGGAGAAAACTGCATGTCAGAAAGGAAGAAGGTGCAGCTGTCAGAAGATAGTCTCTAAAAGAGAAAACCATACCCATCAAATTCTACAGAAATAGCTTTTTATTCTATCTCCAGTCCCTGGGGTCAGCCCTATATTTCTGGCCTGGATGGGCCTTCACTAGTCCTCCCCATTGCCTTTGCACTCTTATGCCTTCTAAACACACACACATAGCAGGGAAGAATGAAGTTTGGTCCCTAGTCTGGGCATCTGTTTCTCGTCTAGAGTGATGGGAGAAAGACAGCTCAGTCAGAGAAAGAGCTGCTGGCAGCATCCGCCCACCCAGAGTTGACTCAGAGAGCACAGCTCCAGCCTGAGGGCCCTTCCTTCTTCCTGGGGGGAGAGGGGAGGAGCTGAGACTTTATATTCCTTGTGGCCAAAGCTGCTGCAAAGAGAAAGACTGAGCAATTGAACTCATATTTCGTTGGTGGACTGGTATGCCAGCCACTGAAGTGGGTGAAATTAGAAAGTGTGAATAGTTAGTATTATAAAATCATAGAATCATAAGTGAAAGAAATCTAGAGATCTCCTTATTCAAATCCACTTATTTTATTGCCAAGTAAATGGAAGCCTGAAGAGGTAATATAGTTTGCTCAAAAACACATAGTTAGTGGCTGAGCTAAGAGGAATTCTAATTCTTAATTCCCAAGAATAATTTTCTCACTGTTTTTTCATGTGCTTTGTGTTTGCACGAATTACAGAGAAGAGAAGGAGTTTGCTTTGCTAAGGAAGTTAGTCATGAGTTAAGGCAGACAGGTCCAGTTCATGAAAAAATAAGGAGGGAATGATTACCTCTCAAAATGATGATCATCATCTTCCCTATCTCATTTTGAAATGTATTCTGGTGCTTTTTTTTATTCTCGGTTTCTATCTCAGAGGGGGGGAAAAATAGGGTATCACTATAAATAATGAGTTCTATTTAAATTAGGCATTAACTGAGTAGAATCTAAACTGATGATAAATGGCAATTTTGCAATTGGATTTGATCTAAAATAATATTTTGGATACTTATACACACGGTTTCTTAGAAAACTGAGTTTTTAGGCTTATTTTATTTTTTTAAATAGTATTTTATTTTTCCAAATATATCAAAGATAGTTTTCAATATTCACCTTGGTAAAACCTTGTGTTTTGCTGTGCAAGAAAAATCATATCAAAAGGGGAAAAAAAACAAGCACACAAACAACAGCAAGGTGAAAATACTATGCTTTGATACACATTCAGTCTCCGGAGTTTTCTCCTTAGATGTGGATGGCACTGTCAATCACAAATCAATTGGAATTTCTTTAGGCTTACTTTAACAAATGTATACAAAGTCAATTGTTCTTCTTTAAGAACTATTATAAGTGAAAGAGTTCAGTTTAATCCTTCCTGTAGGAGTGCTAATAAAATTTTTAAATAAACATTTTATTGCTAAAAATAATTATAATAATATAAGAAACTCATTCTTATAAAGGAGGTTAGTGACAACATAGAACTCAGGTGTCTCTGACTCCAGACCCCATACTCTGTCCATAGCACCACTTACCTGCCTCTATTTGAAAATCACTGATTTCCTTTACAATCTCACATATTTTACTTAATGAACTTATGCCTTTTATTCTGGGGTATCCATAGCCCTCAATGGACTATTAAAATAAATGATTTGGCCTAGAAGAGCAGAAGAATGATTCATATCTACAAAGCACTTTAAGGTTTAGAAAGCACTAAGTGTTATGAAGTAGCTGGTATAAGTGCTTGTTTTCCAAAGATCATGCAATTAGTTTTATAAGTTCCAAACTAACTAGGTTCCTCCAGGTCAAATACAGTTGGAGGAAATGGAAGTTGACCAAATAAATTATAAGGAACCTTCTCCAGATCCTTAGCTTTAGAAAACCTTTGGTCCCAAGTTCACAGGATTCTTTCTGTAGTCGAGAACTTTAATTTTTAACTCTAGCACCTCCATCCTTACTTTAATGTCTAAATAACTTTGTTTCCCTTTTTATTTTTCCTATATTTCCTTTATCACACACACACACACACACACACACACACACACACACACACACACACACTTTCTCCTTAATTTTGTCTTCCACAAAGAAAATAGAGATAGACAGAGATCTAATGCTTAATTTATCTGTGATCATCTGCTTATGGGTCAGTGCCTATTCAGCAGATTGAGTTTGTATTGATGTATATGCCAGGTAATTATCGAGGCAAAAACATGTAAGTAGTTTACCTGGGGATACACCATGAATGAACATTACCAAAGAGGTCTGTGTCTCTCTACCTCTCCCAAATGCCTAATGGTAAATTCCCACAACAGATTATAGGCATGAAAAAACATAATCATTTGCTTTGACATGCCATGAACACATATTCTTATTGATATTATCCTGAGATTACTTCCATTTTCTGAGACACAGAACTTTGTCCTTCTCATTTCCCTGTAACTAACTCCTTCTAGAATCCTGAATTATTTGATATTGTTAGTGGTGATGACAAAGACATTTTGTTCATTTATTCCATGTAAATTTCTAAGTGGTTTGGGTTTTTTTTGAATTATCGTTCATCATCCCTAAGAGAACAAAAATGGCAATTTTATAACTATTTTTTGCCTACATGTTGCCTTAGCAAATAAGAGAACTTGATCCCAGCTTAAAGAGCCCATCACATTGCTAGGAGAGGTATGAGAGGATTCTTGAGGCTTCCAACTTGTTCCAACCATTTGAGCTGACAGCCACGCAGCTGATAGTAGAGGACAGATAGATATGCTAGACTTCAGCATTCCAAGACATAAAGAAAGGATAGGGTAGGGAAACAACACTATTGGGAAGCTACCAAAAACCCTAGGTTTTCTCAGTGGTCCCTTCTATTGAGTTAGTGGTCTGGATCCTAAAACAAGGGACACCTATGATGGACCCCTCTCCTACTCATGGTTTCAATATAACCATAAAGGACAAAGCCAAGTACACTTATTATAAGAGCATAATACAACAGGTTTAGGAGGAGGATCATAAGCTGCCTCTTTCTGACCTTCTACCTTCTCACTGTTATTATCCTGTTTTCTTCCCTCTTTCTCTATTCTTTTATCCCTCTTCCTTTTCTTCTCACTCCTGGCCTCTCATCTGTTCTCTACCTCCTCATTCCACAATCAAAGTCAAAATGTCCATCCTAAAGTGCATTGTTTTATTTCCACATACTTCCCAATTTGGAGAACATCTTTACCCTTTTCCTAATTCTCTGGGCTTAGAGATTCTGATATCCCAGTTCCTAAAAGCCTTCTTTCCTATTGATGTTTGCTGCTTATGCTTAAATGCTGGCTATCAAATTTTAGTTCCAAGTGTTCTTCTGGTTCTCTCCCTCTCTTCCCATGTATCCAAACCAGGATTAGCTTTGGCCTGTCTCCAACAGCTTCAAACACCTTTTTCTTCCAATATACCTTCTCTCATGCTGATTAGGCAAGATTAGAAGCCATCCGGTGGCAGGAAAGAGGCAAGGTCCAGAGGGAGCTGGAAACAAGGTCTTAAAATAAACTGGATTCCCTTCCAATCATACCACTGGGGCCTCCCAGGTCCACAAAGCAACCCAGAAAATTTAATTAAAGGACTAATGAGAGGCTACCTACAGCTGTATCTCTCTTTTTATTACACTTTTCCAAAGGAGCTCAACAATCTGTATTCTCTTGGTGGCTCAGTATCTCAAAGGGACTCACATGGACTGTCCTGGTCTCATTCTGCCCTTTGTCATTGTAGACCAGCAGGTTCACAGAATCATAGAATCCAGCATCCGGAAGAAACCTCAAAGGTCTTCTAGCCTGTCTTTACAGAAGTCCTTTCCACATCTCCATTCAGTGACTTTCCAACCTGTGCTTCCTAGACACGCATTTTTCACTTTTGGACAGTTCTAATAATATGCCTATTTTTCACAATCAGAATGATCTACTTTCATGATCTACTTCTCCTCTGCAACTTTTGCCCCGTGTTCCTAGTTTTATCCTTTAAGGTCAATGAGAACAAGTTGAAACCTTCTTACCCATAAAAGTTCTTCAAACACAATAAGATTGCTCAAGCATTTCAGAGTTTCCCTAAAGGTACTCAGAATCTACTAGCTACTTCTTTAGGTTATCTATATACTTCACCCTTTTCCAGACAGAGGAAAAGGCAGCAATAATTTGCAGTCTCAGGAAATCCTAGAGAGGATTTGTTTGAGAACCCAACTCAGATGTGGACCAAGTATTCTTAAATGTTTTTTGTATTATAAACCTTTTTGACAGTCTGATGAGGATTGTGGAGTCCTACTCAGAATCATATCTGTTCCCTACATTCATGACTGAAGCACTACTAAATTTCACTAGATGTCAGTCCCATTCAAATTCCCAAACTCCCCTAAAATCTATCAACTGATCTCTTGAAGGTCAGTGGATCCCAAATAGATCCATTGATATAGTCTTGGAACTGGAAGGAACTTTACACCTTCTAGTCAGACTCTTTATTTACATATGAAAAAAACTAAGATGGCTTGTCTAGCACCACCTAACTAGTTTAGTGGTAGTCACTGATCATAAAAATCTATCCTGCCTAGAAATCTGCTAACCTGATAACTCTCATCCCACAATCCAACTAGGTCTCATAAAATTAAAAATAGATCCATTCTTCAATACAGCTATGAGATATTTTTTTTAACTACAGGAGAAAAATGCAATGATTTAGAAATCCATTTTAGCCATTGACACAGTCGTCCTTTCTCTATCACTTTCCTGATGGGAATTTTGTCTTATCTGCCTGTTGACATCTGGAGCCCCATCTCTTGGGATCCTAATCATGGAACACGGGGAAATATAGAAAAAATAATAGCAACCAGGCACTCCTTAAGCATCCATTATGTTTAGAGCTCTGGCCTAGGTACTAGACAAGATACAAAGTTTAAAACAGACAGTCCCTGAAACATAATCCTAAAAGAGATTTTATCTTCTGAGGCATGAGTCACAATCTCTACATTTTCCCCCCGGAACTTAAAATTACAAGGATCAAAAGTAACTCTTAGCCATAACAGAAAAATGGATCCTTTTATTAACTCCCCACCGCGGTCCATATTGCAATTTGCAGTTAGGCTAAATAAGGGCAATTTGCATAAATAAATGAAGTACAATAATTTACTCTTTTTAAAAAATTTTCTCTTAACCTACAGCTGGAACCTTTCACTGGAAGTCTCTAAAAATTTCCCGTCTCTTAGATACAGAGTGATAATAATCTGCTCTTAATCACACCATTTACATCTACAAATGGAGTTAACTACTCTAGTATCTCATAGCCCCAGAAAATTGCAGTCTGGTTAAGAAAAAGAGAAGTGAGGGAATGACTTGCTCAGTAATTCACCCTGTGGGTAGTATTCATGGAGGCATTACCCCATTAAAACCTGGTCATTTTAAGCAAACTGAGAGAACTGGCACTTAAGATTTCCATCAGAAGGGAAAGGTTTAAAAAGTCCCTGAACTCAGGAATTCCATAATAGGAGGCCCTAAAGAAACTTACTATGTATACATTCCTTCTAGGTTTCCAGAATGGATCTATAAATAATGAATGAATGAATGAATCTCAGCTTCTTCCCTCTATTTTGAACTCAGACAACAGATGATTTCTCAAAATGCTAATCTTAAAAGTTTCCATCAGTAGACACAAAGAAACTCAATTCTATCTTTCATATAACCAATGAATATCATTTACAGTCAGGCAAGGCTTAAAGGACCAGGAGAATATCTAAGAAGTAACTTTTTGGGACCAACCAATGTATGAACCAGAGGAGAAGTTCTTAGAAGACAAGAAGTTCTTAGTTTGATATCACATACATTTTAGGTTTTCAAAACGAATTTTTTGATTTGATGATTTTACAGGGTTTTTAACTGCTGTCTATTCTGATCACATTGCAGGAAAGCATAACACAGAAAAAAAAAAATGAGACATTAGAGTCACTTGCTTGTTTTTGTATTCCATGTCACTAGTTAGAACCAAGAGAAGGCCAAAGCCCCAAAATTTCTTGGGACTGGATTGGATAGGCTCTAGGGTCCCTTCCAGCTCTAACTCAATGATCTTATGTTATCATCGGGGATTGCATCTTGTTTACTGAATCCTACTCCCCTATTGCAAGGAACAGAGAACTTCCCTCTTAATACTCAGCTATCCTGGTGGTGATAGAAGAGCTCCAAGACAGATCATCTTCCATTAGCAACACCAAATCACTCTGGCATTGGAAATCATTGCAAAATATTTTCTTCATGCATTATGAAGAGATATAATAAAATGTCTGTTCTGGGGTGTGTGTGTGTGTGTGTGTGTGTGTGTGTGTGTGTGTATTTGTGTAGATGTGTTTGTCTATCTCCTTGTTTGTCTTTTAAGGCTATACTTTAGCTTACTGGCCAAGTACCAATGATCCCAGACAGATCCAGGAAACAGATCAATCAGGAATCACCTTGGCAGCCAGTAATGATTGTGAAGCAGAAATTCAAATTTTTGTTTCAAAATTTGTTTTCTAAATGACTTGTAGACCCTTTAACTTATTTCCTTCCCTTGATCTACTACCACCCCTACCCTTTCAAATATGAATAAAGAAACAAACAAACAAAAAAAAAAAAACCAAGCTACCAACTTGCTATGGAAAGAAAAGAAAAAAATCACTGAGAAACATGATAATAGAGAATCGTTTTCAGTCTTTAAGAAAATGTCTAGCTGGGCACATTTTCATTGTATAGAAATTCCATCCCATGTTTTCCTTGTTTGTACATTAAAAACAAAAACACAAGAGCAACCACCTGAAAGAGGAAGGTAAAAACTAAAAAATACAACTATAAAAGTGGCCTCTGTAGGAAATCGATCACAATTAATTTCAGATTCATTGAGTGGGGGCACCCAATAATCTCTTTCTTCATTGTAAACTCCAAAGCATTGAAGGAAGATGTTGGCACAGGAGACCTACTTATAGAACAATTAACTGGGTCTTCTATTGTCAAATGAATTCAGCAGTCAAACCCCAGAGAATGGCTTTTAAGGAGTGTTCTGAGGGACCAGGCAGACAAGATGGGCCTAAATTGCGGCAATTGAGGAAAGTTATCACCTAGATATCAGCCATGTTATTTAAAGATTAAATTTTTCGAATCAGCCCTTGGAAAGATAAAAAATGGGGCTCATTTCCTCAGATTCTACAAGAATCAATAGGTCTCAGTCCTCCTGAAGACCCAGATGTCCATTATCCAGTGCTTAAGCTTCTTTGCCTGAAGAGAAATGGAAAAAGATGGGGAAGCATAAGCAAAATTTTCTTCTATTGGTTTACCCAGAGAAAGTTGATAGTTCCATTGTGCAAGCTATCAAATATTGAATTGGAAATCACCAAAAGATACCATGATTTACCTTTCTAAGGGTGGGCTAGAGACTAGTCAGTTTATCTAATTAGTGGCTGGCCATAGTCTTGGGTTAATGAAGTTCTTCCTAATTCTTGCTTGAGGGGGAGTAAAAAAGAGCTCTAAAATGGTAGCCATACCCAGACAATATACAATTCCTGGGACAACTTGGAACCTGACAGGCCTACTCTTTCGTGTTTGTTTCTTTTTTTGTTTTGTTTTTGTTTTTTTGCCACTTGCTTCCTTTTGCCCTCTTCTGCCACAGTGTTGCTCCTGTGTTAGCCAAGACCTAGAATACTAGGGCCTCTTCACTGGAGACTTATTACAGCTTATCTCTGTCTGCCTTCCTTTAAAGCCAGCTGAACATACCCAATGCTCTCCCTCTATGGTAAGACCAAACATACAGACCACGCTCCCAGCTTCTGTGACACTCCTCCTAACACTCTTCTCACTCTGTTGTCCACCCCAGTCACAAGAATCTCTCTGAGCCCCCGAGTTCCCTCTGCATGAACCCACTGTGCCATGTTTCCATACCTGCCTGGTGTCACATGAGCTGTGAATATGCTGTACGTGTGGTGGTGTTTTTTATCTTCATATATTGTGAGCTTTCCTTTGGGTGAAGCTTCCCTGTTGTCTTGCCTTTCTAATACTGGGAGAGAACAGACCCAGAGACCATTTCCTGTTAAATACACTCAGATAGCTTTGCTATCCAACTCTGATCCAAGATGAATGAAGAAAATGTTACTAATCCAATTGGTCAAGAAGGCTAAAGAAAAAAATTAATTATTTTTAGCATATTATGGGTTAATGCACTTATTTGCTGACCTCCTTTTCTAAGGAACACATCTTGAAACGCTGAAAGACAATATCTGTCCAACTAAATGGCATATTGGTCCCCCTTGAAATGTTAAAAAAAAAAAAAAAAAAGAGGAAGAAGAAGGCCTTCAACATGGTAGAGTGTTTCACTATGCAGAATTTATGAGAAAAAAAGCAGACAAGAATTACATAGGATAAAAAAATATGGAGAAATTGCAATCTGCATCAGAGACTGTTAAATCAAAGATCTAATAAATTACTAAAAGTAATTACTTGGTTTCCATTTCCCCTAAGGCTAAACCCAGGGAAGTAAAGGAGCTTCTTAAAGTAGGATTAATTACCAAGAGAGATTCTGACATTTCACTGCTTCCTTGAAGACTGGGTTAAATCTCTCTCCTAAAGCCCAGAGGCAAAAGAATGGTGGACTAGAGTAGATGACGTGGAGAGATGATAGTGTGAAAGGTGGAAAGTTACTTATCTTAGGATCCTATGATTTTCCCCTTAGAAAAAAATAAGTCATGAGAACTGATATTAATCTTTGTGTTTATCTGAGGAATTACCACCTGTGTAATGTTTGCAGATGTACACATTTTGAAATGGTCAAGTCAATTCTCCATTCTAGTCTATACAGTAGGCGTAACTACAGAGCATCTAAAGACAAGACTCTTTAGGGACTCATTAGGATTAATCAATTCCACTGAACACTTCTCGGGTGTAGTCCATCTTGAGTCCTCAGGTGAGAAGAAACTGACAGAACCTGTGCCTTGGGTTTTTCTAGCCCTTGGCACAATGATAAGCCTTTGAAGCTGTCTTCCCATTATATCATAATTCATTTTATTAGAGGAAAGTATAATGGCCCAAGAAGAAATGTATTTATCCTACAAACTGAGCAGCATTAGCAAATTATAGCCAACAGGGAGAGTTCTGAAAAAACAGAAGACAGCTCATTCCTGCAGGGTTTGATTTGTTTGTTGGGAGACGGGACTTAAACTCATCAGAATGAGATGCCCCAGTAGCGCCAACTTTTCACATGTTTGACACTCACAGCTGGATCTTCCACTCAGGAATATTCTCTTTACATTTTTCCTTCCCTCCTGAACACGGTGAAACTGACAGCCCTGCTACAAAATCTTAAGTTTTCTCTTCAAACACCTCTGGGGAAAGACAACCTCTTTTTAAGAAAAGAACATAGAATTTCAAGCAGCTATACAGGTGATAGAAATAGAGATTAAGGACATCAAAGACATCAAAATATACAGGCTAGAGACCTAGGGATGTGAGAAGGATTGTAGCCTACCAGTACCTTCTGCAGTCCATCAGTGATGCCTGGAATATTGGAATTGAAAGGAACAAAAATGCCAGAAGAAGAAATGGAGATTTCTAAATTTTCTGTCTCCTGAAGTGAGTGGAATGACTGGGTGGAAGAAGTCTCTTCCTGAAGGGTTTGGGAAGTAGAACCAACATCCATTTACTGAGATGGTTCAGATATGATCCTATCCAAAGAAGAATATATACATTATTCCATTGTGTCTATAATTTTATTAGCCTTCTATAGGATCCTTTATCCTATTTTGAATAAGAGTGAGTTAGGTGGAAATAAAGCTTCTCTCCTCAATATATATGCCTCCAAGTTATTGCTGATCAACAAGCCATGAAGTTGGACAAATATTGCCTGTAAGATCTCAAGTACATTTCAGTGCTTGAACTGAAGCTTGGACATTGCTAAAGAGTGACTTGCTAGAAAATAGTTAATATCTTTTTGCAAACCAATGAGGGGAAATGGTACCTTGGTGAGGTCAGTAGTAAGACAAACACAGCTGTCCTTGGGCTGATGAATGTTCCTATTTTGTGGGAGGTATGAAGAAATGTGGACTTGGGAACAACAGGAAATGTAATGAGTCTGTTCTCTCCTAGTTTGACAGCAGGAGGGGCAGTGGCAGGGGTTGGGTGAGCTGCACTAATTTGGGAAGGGGGAGAATAAGGACAGATACCCTGACCTTTCTTTGAGATACTTCCCACCTGAGCAGAATAGTCAAACTTGATAAAGGGAAGAGAGTGGTGGTTCTATATTTTTCCATGTAGTCTATGTGGTTCTCAGTTCCAGAAGCAAAGAATGAGAAGTAACATCCTCACTCCCATGGGCACTAGATGTCCAAGGACCTGGGACACACAAAACTTAAAGTCACATTGGAGCCACAAAACTCAAGACTATTTTGGTCTTGTTCGCCCATCTCTTCCTTTATCCCCTCCCTAAAATAAAGAGGCTCCCTCAAGAATATTCTTTAGAAAGATGGTGTTCCCCAAAGTAGAACATTTCTCTTTGAATAAGATGAAGCTGGTCAACTCAACAAGGACAATAGTGACTTCCTTTACAATTCCTTTACAAACTGTCAGAGCCAGATACCAGATACAGGTCCCTGGCAGAGAGAGACAGAGAGACAGAGAGACAGAGAGAGAGAGAGAGAGATGGCTTTCCGTAACATTGTAACCAGATTTTGAGAAAAGACTGTGAAGTTGGTGTTCATCCTTCATTCTAGAAGAGGACCAGGTTGGGAGAAATGTTAGTGAATCTACAACCAGAGGACATGCTAGAGAATCTGGAATAATGTTGACTTGACAATTAGTATAAAGGGCAGTGAAACCCCATCCATCATGGGCATTCTTTGCCCTCATCCTTAACTCTTCCAACTCTACTGAATTTGACCCTAGCATTTAAGCCTCCTAGAACAATGCCCCTTTCTATCAAAGCCACAGTTCCACTTTTTGTTCAGGGGAGAGCCAGTGCTAGCAGCAAAAGAAATTTTATGTTTGAAGTCTTGATCCATAGACAATGCCCACTCAAGATTTGGAGCCCCTTAGCAGTGCCAGAGTAAGGGTAATAGAAAGCTGTATCGAGGATTTCACAGCCATAATGAAATATAATGTGCCAGTGGAATCAGAGACCAGTCCTAGAACCAGAGCTTTTCATAGTAGCAATTTCTTCTGACCCTTCTTCAGTCACTAATATGAAAGATTTCAACTACACCAAAATTTGAGACTGAAGGTTGAAAAAGAAAGAGGATTAAAGTGAGGGAATAAGAGGAGAGGTGTTCAGAAATAAAGTCCTGACTTCAGAGAATATACACCTAAGTATGGCTCAGCTCTTCAAAGAACCTGCCTGGAGCTAATTGATCTTGGTTATATGAACCAAAGGAAGGCCTGAGCATGGAGACTCGCCAGAGAGCATTCTGGGTACAACCTGAAGATAGATTCTGGGAAATAGGAAAGGAAATTCAAAGAAAAAAAACAGAGTGCAGCTAACCCCATTCCACCCTTACCAATCCCCTGCCTCAACCAGGCACTGCTTTCTTGGAGCAGGGCTCCCATCCTCCATCCCCACTCCCTCTCTCTGGCTATGTTAACTACTACCTCATGTTACCAATGGATTCCAGAATGCAGAGGAGAATTCCCGGATCTCCATCACCTTCTTCCGTCTCTTCCGGGTCATGCGTCTCGTCAAGTTGCTGAGCCGTGGGGAGGGCATCCGCACCCTGCTCTGGACTTTCATCAAATCTTTCCAGGTATCCCCACTCCTTCTCCTCCTGCCAACAACAACTTAAAAACAATTTTATTCTCCTCAGGAAAGATTTTCTTATCTGATTAAGGAAAGACATTGTAAGATATTTCATTGAAGTTTTCTTTCCCAGAAATAATAAGCACTTTGCATATTTAATATGTCTGTTAAGTAGTTATTGCCTTAGTCTTCAGAGATGAATATGTTTCAGTATATATATACCTATTCATTCAGTTAATTAAATTCTCTCAATAAAGAGAGAAGTTCTGATATTACCCTAATAGAGAAGAATTGGTGCCATTTGACCTCGTTGGTACAGGATTGCTTGGGTTCTTCAACTAAGTATGTATGGTAAGGTAATTCCTCTTTTAATTACCTGCCATAGTTCTTCCCATTTATTAAAAGAAAGAGAATGTTTATAAAAAGAGGGCTATATTTGTAGTCCATGTAACTACAAATGAGGTTATAAATATGAAGGTTAAGAAGGAAAAAAAAATCACCATCCTTCTGTTAAGACTTTGAATTTCTTGAACATATGTGATGTAGAAATCCCAGCTATAGCTGTCTGGCCTCCATCTGCAGAGAAGCCCTTACAATATAGCAGAGGGTGGGAAGACTTTTATCCTAGACTTTCATCACCACTCTCAAGCATCTCAAATCAAGGAAACTCAACAACACTGAATTATGGTCTTCTTTATCCTAGAAATAGAAACTACAATTGGGAAGAAGTGATAGGACCTAGAATCTATTTCTGACCCTGGGCAGAAGCCACCATGATAGAAAGGAATGCCTATTTGGCCCTCAGACATCTGCCTTAACCCAGAGCCAAAGCTGAGAGACTTAGAACAGCACTGGGCAAAAGTTGGCTATATGACTCCAGATTCTAAAACATAAAAATTCCTTGTTTTTAATCATTATTTTATTTTATTTTATTAATCATCATTTGTTTTAACCTTGTAATAAATATGCAGAGTCAAAACAACACTCTAACAAAAACATATATATCCTTTAAGGTCTTTTTTTTTCCTTTTTTTTTTTTTTTTTTTTTTTTTTGCTGAGGCAATTGGGGTTAAGTGACTTGCCCAGGGTCACACAGCTGGGAAGTGTTAAGTGTCTGAGATAAGATTTGAACTCAGGTCCTCCTGACTTCAGGGCTGGTGCTCTTATCCACTGCACCACCTAGCTGCCCTAAATTTAAGCTCTTATGATCATCATCAGATACAAATATTAAAGAGCCAATAGGTACAAACTACTTATGGCTAGCTTTACCCTTTATTATTAGCCACTTCAGGCTCCAGGCTTGCTGAAGCAGTGTCCTTTTATCCCCAATAGCCAATCCTTCTGCTGGGACGGAGAAACAAGTATCTCCCAAGTGCAAATGTCTGAGGCCAGAGGAAGAGTATGTTTCCATTGTTTTCTAGCTCAGTCCCTCAAATAGAGTGATTATTGAATCTCTAACGTTGTATGTTTAATGTTTAAACATTTGTTTAAATGACCTCGATGCTCTCTTTTAGCTCTCAGTCTATGGTCCTATGATGTCTAGGGAAGTTTAATAGATTGAATGAAAGTCCCAGAGAGCTTAACATCCCTAAGCCAATTAGAACACAGACCAAAACTGACTATGGCCCCTGGGCTCAGTGGGACCTAAAGACCCAGCATTTCTGGGTAGAATTAGTGGAAGGGGACAAAACCCAAGCTGGAGTGAGCTGAGTGTTTCTTCCAGTTAAAGGGGGAAGGGTGGGACTTGGAGATTGGACATGGAGTTTACTGAGTGTGGATCTGCAGTGACATCTCGTGGTGGTGGAGAGCACTTTCAGATAATTATCACTTTCAGAGAAAGTCTGTTCTCCAGCACAAGGCCCATTTCTTTTTTTGTGTGACTTCCAGAGGACTAAGGTCTGGAGAGATGCAGTTACAGGCTGCCCAGCAAGTGATTAAAACAAGCTGAGGTTTAGAATCCCTCTAGCTCATCTTTTGGTCCTTACTTCACAGAATCAATTGCAGGATCTCAAAATTTTAAATCTAATCTAATCCAACCTATCCCTCTTGAGAGCCCCCTCTTTGACTTCTCTCCCCAGAAATCCACCAGTCCTTGCCATGACAGGTGGCACCTTGTACCACAGGGTTATCTCAGGAAGTTGCCCAGATATTTGGTCCGATGGGTGGAATCTTGTATGACATCTTGTATCCAGCATACAGGACTGCCTGTGCCAAATACATCTTCCTGGGAGTGGGGCAGGGTGCAGTGGGGCAGTTTTTGCATTAATGACTTATTAATTTTCTTCCAGGCTCTGCCCTATGTGGCTCTTCTGATAGTGATGTTGTTCTTCATCTATGCTGTCATTGGGATGCAGGTAGGCGATACATCAGAAATTCACTCAGAATTCTCCCTCCCTTTCCTTTCTCTTCCTCTCCTGCCTCAATATTCTTCCTCCTCTTCTCTCTTTTCTCTTCTCCTTTCAAAATGTGTGTCTAAGGGTTTTTTCCCCCTTGGAGTCCAAAACAGAATTCTCCTTGCCAGATTTAATCACTGCTTTCAGCATGGGAGGATGACCCAATAGACAAATAAATTCCACAAACATTAGTAAGTATTTACTGTGTGCAGACTCACTGTTAGTCAAATCTTAAATAGGATGAGATCTCTGAGTCACTTTATGATTTCAAAATTGTGAGTGTCAATTATTGCCAGATTCTGTGACAGACCCTTTTGGGAGCTGTATCCCCAAGGATGTGTTTAAAAGAGTACATATCCTTTGCTAATCAGCGCCTGAAATTCAATTTAACATTCACTAAGTGCCTAATCTATGAATTACACTGTAAGAACCAATAGGATATCCTGAAGGGACTTCTATTCCACTTTAGCAGTGAAAGATACAACTCATTAAAAGCTAAATAAATATAAAGTAATTTTTAAAGGGCCATAAATGGTTTGGGGTTAGGAAAAGATAAGGAAAATTTCTGTATGTGTGATAGAACCTGAGTTGAATTTTGAAGGAAGCTAAGGATTCTAAGAAATGGAACTATGGCAATGCATTCCAGAAATGGGGGTGCCTATGTAAGTACACAAAAATTGGGGACTAATTAGTAATTTGGTTGGGCTGGAACATAGAGCATGTGAAGGGTCATC
This sequence comes from Antechinus flavipes, assembly GCF_016432865.1. NCBI lineage: Eukaryota > Metazoa > Chordata > Mammalia > Dasyuromorphia > Dasyuridae > Antechinus > Antechinus flavipes. The sequence goes on from NC_067402.1 coordinate 198,839,214, forward strand.
ATGTGAAATAAGTTAATAAAGGTCGGTTAAAGCCAAATTGTGTGTATATATTTATCTATATGTATGTGTATATGTATATGTATATATATACATATATATGTGTGTGTATATATATATACATATACATACATACATACATAAATTAAAGCCCAAAAAGGCTTTAAATGTCAGGCAAAATGATTTCTATTTTACACTGAAGGAAATGAGATACACCAAAACATTTTGAGCAGGGAATTGACACAGTCAAACCTGTGCTTTAGGAAGATTATTTTGCAGCTATGTAGAATACAGATGAAAAAAATAGACCAGAAACAGAAAGGCCATTATAATTATCCAAAAGACAGAGGTAGGCCCAAATAAAAATAGTGATTATGTGGACGGAGAGCAAACAGATATGTGGCAACTGACTAGATATAAAGAGTTTAAAGAAAGTGAAGAAATAAAAATGTCTCTCAAGTTGTAACTAGAAAGATAGCAATGGCCTTGATGACAAAGTTGGGAGACAAGGTGGGTTTAAAAGGGAAGAAAGATAATGATTTCTCTTTAGACATGTTGAAACATCCCCTGATTCTGCATACACAGTGTGACTTCTACAACCTTATGAAAATAAGACAAACTAAAAGAAATTGAACAATCCTTTCCTAACATGAAGACATAAATTTCTGTCCTAGTCAAATATGGCAATATATATATACATATATATTTATTACATCAGCAACCTAAAGGCCCAATACTGATGTCTTCAGATCACTGAGGTGGCCTTTTCCTTTATCTATCCAAGCTTCAACTTGGATAAAGAGGAGCAATTTTTATTTTGCTATTTCAAAAAGTCAGATCTTTCTTCAGTATGGTGGTCCCCAACCTCTCCAAACCTTAGTTCCAGATAACCACCCTCTTCCCCGAAGGAAAACTGAAGAACCAAGCCAGGTCCAGTCCAATGCATTGGTTTTCAATATGTTGTGAGTAGATCCAATAGATTCCTACCTTAAAAGACCCTAATATTAAAGCCAAGAAGAAAATAATTCCTTCTCACAGGCCTTCATGGACCCAATAAATGCTGGTTGTTTCAGGGATTTGAATCAGTTCAACAAATATACAATCTGACAAACAATTGCTTAGTATGTATGTGTGGGATAAGACCACCAGCTCAAATAAATCAAGATTTCTCAAAGCAAAAGCAGGAAGGAATTTTATTACGATCTCACGAGAAAGGGTTTCTCCCTCCCCATAAGCAGGTAGGAAGGAGAGGCAAGGCCCAGTTAACAGACAAGAATTAAATAGGGGCCTGGGCTAATACTCCCTATAGGCTGGATCTTTGCCCTGATTAGCCAGGATAAATGACCTCACATTCTAAGTCATAAATGAGGAAAAACTTTCAACCCAAGCACATCTTTAGGATGACTAAATTATCTTATAAGGGAGTTTCAGTGCCAAAGTGGCCCGAACTTAATCTCACAAAGAAAAGGTCCCATGGTGTGTCATGATTTCTGGAAAAAGAGACCTGGCCCCGGGGCCCAGCCGACCCTCACTCACTCTTTAGAACACTGTCTCCATCTTGTGAGACAGCTGTCACAGTTCACTTCATTCATGTACAAAGCACTATGTTAAAATCTAGAATATAAAAATAAAATATAAATACAACTAGAAAACTCAAAAGCAAATCATTGCAAATGTATATGCAAAGGATAAGTCACCTGTCCAAACCTTGGGTCCCTAATATTAAATCTTTCCACATTCTCCAAATATCTAGTTAGTTTCACGAACTAACAATGAAAGAAGTTTGTTAGGCAGGAGACCTAGGGGTTCTGACCAGACAGGTGGGTAAGCAATCAGGACTTTGTCCCAGGATGCTGAAGTTTAAAAACACTGACAGTTTGGGGAGTCAACAGGCTTATGGCATAGGAGCCATTGTGCTAAGTGCTGGGTACACAAAGACAGAAATCACAAGTCCTGCCCTCAAGGGGCTGACATTCCGCAGGGGTCCTCAAACTTTTTAAATAGGGGGCCAGTTCACTGTCCCTCAGACTGTTGGAGGGCCGGACTATAGTAAAAACAAAAACTTTGTTTTGTGGGCCTTTAAATAAACTTCATAGCCCCGGGTGAGGGGGATAAACGTCCTCAGCTGCCGCATCTGACCTGCAGGCCGTAGTTTGAGGATAGGCTCCTGCCTATGGCAGCTTGAAAGAACCAAGCTTAGCACTTATTTAGTGAGAATAATTAAAATAGGAAAATAATTAATTTTTTTCAGTGGTATTTGCATAAAATTGCAATCCTAGTCTCAGAAAGAACCAAGTTAGGATTCTTCAGAGATCAATTTAAACACTTCCAATAATTAGGAGGAGAATAATTAGGTGGGAAAATGGAGATAAAGGTTAGAAAGAGAAGTTGCGGCTTGCTAGCCCTGAAAGTGTTGCTTGGTAATCTCGGTGTCACGGAATGTGTCTAGCGTACCATGTGAAAATTCTCTCACTCTAGGATCACCTCTGGCCTTTGACAAGCCCAGTAGTATTTGTAGATTATAGATGGGAACTGGGGGCTTAATCAACTGTATCACAGATGCCTTCTCTCTGCTAGGTGTTTGGCAAAATTGCCCTGAATGATACCACAGAAATCAATCGGAACAACAACTTCCAGACCTTTCCTCAGGCTGTGTTGCTACTCTTCAGGTGGGTAACTCCGAGATGCAGCTGTAAATATTTTTAAATCACCAGATGGCATTGGAGAGCAAGGCAGGTTCAAACAGGAATCACACTCCACCAGAAGAATGATCTTCATACATGGGGGAATTCAATCCCTCATCCATTCCTGAGGCTGGAATTTCCCTAGCAATTCCCTGTCGAGAATTTATTTTAAAAATCCATTAAACTCAAATCTATTAAATATGTAACTTTAAATCCCAGGTTCAGCCTCTCTCCCCTCAAAATTGAACCAAAGTCTCATCTGTAAATCAGGGAACTTCTCCTTCCCTTACATAGTCTTAAGTAAAAATACAATAAAGCATTTATATTGACCAAGTGTTTAATCATATTTAAAGGCTTAGAAGTAAACATGCATATTTAGAACCAAGGCTAATGCTTCCTAAGTTCAGGAGGAAGCAGGAAGTTTACAGTGGATAATTCATAATACATTTATGCCTCTCCTTGGAAAGAGGGAAGAAGTGAGGGCTAAGAACTCTCTTTCTGGCCTATGATCAATCATATTTCACAACAGGACCATGGATGGATCATCCTCTCTTCCCTGGATAAGATATCACTGCAGTGTCTCCCTATAGCTTAATCTCTATTGGTAGCCCTCCGTGGTTCTCTATTTTCTTGAGAGAAATTCTTGCTTCTTGTTTTTCTGGCTCCTCCTTCTACTGCTCATCCTAGGTTCTTCCTCCAGGCCTCTCCAAAGCCAAAATCAGAGGAAAAACCTTGAGGATTTGCAGCTTCCTTGTTTTGTTTGTTTGTTATGGTGGGGGACACTCCAGCCAACAAAACAAGCATCTGAGTCCCAAGTTTCTCAAGCCATTCCCGCTGTGATGTGGCCAAAAATGGGCTACTCATATTCTCATTCCAACTCAGAAACTCAGAGGGATTGTCACATCTAAAATCTCACCATTACACTATGAGCTCTGAAGCTCCTGTCCATCCATCTCCCCTTCTTCCTCAGTCTTCCATCCTCACTTCAACTTTCAGTCCTGAATTGAATTAGCCCAAAGGAAATGCAAAATAAGCAAAATTAGAGAAGCTACCCCAGATGTTCATAGGGACCATTGGTATCTGACTTGTGGCAGAGCACTGGGAGCTTGGTCACAATCAGACACACTGTACCCCGACTCTAACACAGTGATGTCATTTTGGTCCTCTTCAAAAAATGAAGGACAACAATCAAAAGACTAATCCTTCCCACATTGCTGTCCTCCTTATCCATTACTAAAGCTCTGGTCTTACTTTATACTTCTGTCTTCTTTTCTTATTAAAAATCATATCATGCAAAATATGAAACCTAGTATAGGGTTTTTAACTTTTCTCACCCATGACCTCTTTTTGCAAGAAAATTTTTTATGTGATCCTGGATATATATATATACCAAACATTAATTAATAATAAATCATAATTTTGTGACAATTATCAGACTCTATATGGGGTCATGAAGCAGTTTAAGAACCTGGACCCACTCACCTTGTAATGCCTCCTAATTCTCACATAGCTCATGTAGCTATTTCTTCATCCTCTAGGCTTGCTCATTTATTCCTGCTATTAGAAATGCACTACAAAAAATAAAAAGGACTGAGGAATGAGTGAAGTAAATTTGCTTATTTTTGGTTCTTACAAGAAATGGGTGATTTCCACCTACCCCCAGGCAGATCCATGCTTATAGATTGAGCCTTTTATTTCTTATTCTGAAACACAAGATCCTTCTCTCATTGGCTGGGGTGAGGAAGTTAACAGATTTCTTGGACCTATTGCATGTTCCTCCTTGATATGTCCCCTTTCCCTCATCATATAACCTATGTTCAAAAATGGCAACAACCAAAAAAACTCCTTTGGAGAGGAAGAGTTAATATTAATTAACTCACTAAACATGCACATTCAGTGCTTGCAATTATATTTCACCATTTCTTGTTTTGTTGATTTTATCAATTGAACAGTTCAGTGGCTCAGCATCTTGTTTTGTACAACTAACTATGTCAGAAAATGGTCTTTCTCTAAGTCTTTGTCCATATAAGGAAAAACAGTTCTATAGGATGCTCACGCTCCCTGTGCTCAATGGCAGATAAGTTCCTAGAGATGGACCACCATCACATTGTTCACTCAGGCTGTCTCAGGATCTTAGGAGAAATCTATCGTGAGGGAATACACTTCTCCTTACTCAATGCTAGCTCTAAAACTAAACTACCAATTTGCTTCCATTTATGGAAACAGTCTTGATGATACTTTTAGATCATAAACATAACTATTTGCTTAGCAATAAGGCAAAAGAAATAATAATATCAGTTATTCATCTAGTAAAGCAAATGCAGGAATCATATTACAATTCACAAACAAATATGGTTCATATTTTTCTCTCAAGGCACAGTATCTACAGGAAAGAGTGCACATATATGTACACACACACACACTGGCTGGGAGAACATGAGTAGGAAAATCCATCTTCTCAGGGTAACTCACAGCTTTGCCCTCATTGGTCCATTCAAGAACACCTGTACCATATAAAGCTATGTCTGTGCTAGCTTCTGTTTGTTGGTTCTCATCGCTCAGCCTGGGCAAATCTTCATTTCTTTTATTCTCCAACCAACAAAACATTTATAAACTCTTTAAAACTACACTCTTAAAAGGATATCAGAAAAGTGTTAAATTTTAATTTATCTACCAGTTCCCTTTAAGCCAGAGAATTCCCAGACTCACCAGGCTAGTTTGCTATGAGCAGTACAAGTTCAGGCAGAACTATTTCACTCAACGGGATTCTAATCAAGTTATAGCAAATGGAATTTGCCAAAAAAAAAAAAAAAAACCTGTTTGCCCTCTGGACAAGGTAAACAAACCCCTCCAATTCTTCACTCATCAGGATTGTAGCTCTGAGAATCTCTTCCTATTGAGCAATATACAACTGTTAAAATCTCTTTTCTTTGGACAAATATCTGAGATGCTTTACCTCTCAATCTCTAGATGTCGCTAAAGGTAAATAATTGGGACTAAAGCCATATTCCAATAAGAAAAAAAAAAAAGAAAAGAAAAGAAAAAAAGCCTTTTATCCACCCAAGAACTGGAAGCTTTATTTTGTCAATTTCCCTTACTTAACACTAGCTCTCAAGCTAAACTACCAATGTGCTTCCATTTATAGAACCAGTCATGGTGACTTTCAGATCTTAAACATATTTGTTTCTGCTTTTTTTTTTTAAACAGCTCAAACAGAGCTTTTTTCCCCTTTCCCACTTATCCATCTCCACTGAGTCTTTATTCTCTTGCCATTCTTCCATTTTTCTCACCATGTACTCCTTACATCAGAGTTCTTTGACTCAACATTCACTTAGGAAGCAATAACTCATCAAGTCCCCAAGACACAGAATTCAATAAATTCATTCATACTAAAATGAACTTTAATGTTAACTACCCAGAGGAGTATTTGTATTTGACCATGCCTAGAATTAAAGGTATAAGTGTCTAATGAAATAAATTAAGGCAGCGAGTCAGGCCATTGATTGAGAGCGTTTTTTATGTCCCTCAAAACACAGTACGTAGAAAGTTCATATTTCATAAATGTCAAAGTTGACCCTGTTGGAAATAATATAATTATTGTGATTTCTGAATATAAAGATGACCTATAATGATAGAGCTTTTTGTTTTCCTTTGGCTCTTAGACTTTTAATGGTAGTTGTTTATTGCTCAATTTGTTGGTCTACATAATTCCAACTGAATTTTAAAATTTCAGTCATTATTCTTTCTCACAACAAAAATGTGCATCTCTTCCTTCTGAATCCGGCCATCTCCCATGTGACAAAATGCAACTGATAATGTTGTTGGAAATGAGACTACTGTCTTGTAGTTCCTCCTTGCCAAGCCTGAGTTTTGATCCTGTTTTATCTCTGTTCTCCCCCCATAGGTGTGCCACAGGGGAAGCATGGCAAGATATCATGCTGGCCTGCCTGCCAGGAAAGAAATGTGCTCCTGAGTCTGAGTCAAGTAACAGTACTGAGTCAGAAACGTTCTGTGGCAGCAGCTTTGCCGTGTTCTATTTTATCAGTTTCTACATGCTCTGTGCCTTTCTGGTGAGCTAATTCTGAAAGCAAACCTTTTCTGGCCTCTCATCCCATCCCTGCTCCAATGTGACCAATGCTAGGGAAATGCACATTCTGTTCTAGAGTTCCCCAAGCCCTCAGGGTGGCAAGATCCCAGAAGAGCCCAAATTCCAGCCAAAGAAAGATCTGGCTTCAGAAAATGAAGCTAGAGCAAGCTTGTCCAAAAACAATGAGAAATGCGGAGTGTATCCATGGCCAAAGGCTCAAGCAACCCAAATGGTACACATTTTCTTCTTGACTATTGGGAGTATACCCTATTGTGTGGCTCAGAATTATGAGTGATCACCATTTATTTAAAAAAAAAAAGCTGGAGATATCTCTAGGAGCAAAACAAAAGTTTATTATCCGCTCTCATGAGAAGCAGATGTCCCTCCAGTCGAATGGAGGAGGCACTTTTTGGGACAGGTTTGACACTTTAAATAGTCCCTAACACAAATACTGCTCCCACTCTGGGGGTTTTATATTCTAAATGCAGGAATTACCTAGGAAATTGAATTTTTCCCAGTAGGTACATAGCTGCCCATATTTGATAGGGGTGGGAAGAAAATGATGTCATGGGAGAATAGTAAGAAGGAGACTTAGGTATGTCCTTGAGTCGATGCCCAAAGACTACCTCCAGGCCCACTCCAACTGTGGGGGTAGATGAAGTCTTACTCAATTTTCACAACTGTCTTGAGGGAATCTCACTCCATTTCATTCATAATAAGCAAGAGTTACAAGTAGACAGATTTTGATTGTGTATAAGGGAGAAATTTCTGACAATTAGAAAAAGAGATCTAAACGGAAAAGGTCCTTAGTCCAACCCTCTCATTTTGCAGGTTAGGAAAATGAGACCTTGAAAGGTTAAATGGCCTGCTCCAGATGATATGAACAGTAAATGTCAAAACTGAGATTTGAATTCAGGTCTCATGATTCTAAGTTAAATGGAAATAAACTGACTAAGTCTCCAATACTAAATATTTAGGCAGAGGCAGAAAGACTCCTTGTAGAGAATTTTAGACTAAAAGCTTCAGACAGTGTGGTCTCTATTGTCTCTTCTAAGATTTTGGAATCCACATAAACAGTAGAGCATTTGCCTGCTGACCTTTGTAAAACTACGTGGTTTTTTGTTTTGGTTTGGTTTGGTTTTTTTGAGAGAATTCCCTGTAGCTATTAAACGCTGGTTTTATAGCCTGCTATATGGTTTCCTTGGAAGGCTAATATTTCCACCAACATTCAAAATGGCAAGGGACAAGGTTTTGAACAGTTATTTCTTGGAGATAGTAGCAGATAGTTTTCAGAATTCTCCACTAACTACCAAAAAATATCAACTGTATAGCTCTACTAAAGAAAAAGAAGCCCTATTCTCCCTTCAGGGGCCCAGAGAGCAGGGTTCCATGTCAAGTGCCCAGTTAATTATCTTGGAACAGAGAACTATGGCCTTGGCCGAAGCAGGAGTGTCTGGGTAGGGTCACTGAAAGCCCCTCTTTCTTCCTTCTGCAGATCATCAACCTCTTTGTAGCTGTCATCATGGACAACTTTGACTACCTGACAAGAGACTGGTCCATCCTAGGTCCTCATCACTTGGATGAATTCAAAAGGATCTGGGCTGAATATGACCCTGAAGCTAAGTAAGTATACACAGAATGATAGCTTGTGGCATATCTCTGCTAATATTTACAATAGCAGACAAATCCATACTGAAGGTATGGAGAGAGTAGTGCAAATAGTGGCTATAGATAAGAAAAATTACCTTGGGATTAGAGGCTTACAACTCAGTCTTCAGCGTTCATTTGGAAATATTATGAAATGTTATCAGCCTGAAAGATCAAAAACAGAAAGAGAAAGAAGAGAGGAAGGGAAGGGAGGGGAGAAGGAAAGTGAGATTGGTTGGGAAGGAAGGAAGGAAGAAAAGAAGGAAGGAAGGAAGGAAGAGAGGGAGGGAGGGAGGGAGGAAGAGAAGGAAGGAGGGAAGAAGGGAGGAAAGGAGGGAAAGAAGAAAGAAACAAGGAAAAAAGAACTAAGCTAAGACTAGTCATGTTAAGAAAATCACAGGATCACAATAATTCATAAAAGTTTACATTTACATATCACTTTATGACTTATAACCGACACAAAAATCCTCCCCTGATACTTCACCAATAAATTAAAGTGGCCTGGGCTCTTGAAAGCAATGCCGACAGAGCATCACCTCTGGAAGCTCTTTCAAAAAGAAAAAGCTTTGAGTATAGACCTAGAAACAGCCCATAGATTTCCTGTACTTCATGAAAGCAAACTTCAAAACCTCAAATAATTTTAGAAAGAAATTGATTAGATCATTTGGGTGAGAGAGACAGAGACAGACAGATGGAGAGATAGAGACAGAGAGATTCAGAGAAAGAGAGAGAGAGAGAGAGAGAGAGAGAGAGAGAGAGAGAGAGAGAGAGAGAGAAACAGAGACAGAAACAGAGACAGAGACAGAGAGAGACAGAGAGACAGAGAGAGACAGACACAGAGGCGGGGAGAGAGAGAAGAAGAGGGAGGGGGAATGCTGGGTTCTGAAAAGTTTATTTTATACGGGATTTAGACAGTCACATGTGAATCATCTGACAAAGGTATCATACACTAGCCACATGTAAATCACATGAAGTTATTGACAAAATCCAAAACAAGTCCTGGATGTGGAAGTCCCAAACAAGAATGCTTTGGATGTAAGACCCAAAATTCCTTGTGGCTATTTCCAGCATTCCTGGAGAGTTACTGAGATCAGGTCACATTCTGAGTTCAAACAACCTCCGAAGAGTATAATAATTTTATGAACTCTATTAAGCATTCTTCCCATGCCAGCTTAGCAAAATTCAGAGAGATGTATCTCTATCTTGGTCATAGAGAAGTGAATTTTTTAGTCACAATAACTCTCAAGGACCATAAACTAAGCCAGGGATTATGATCTTCAATAGGGAAGAGAGGTCCCACTGACAAAATCACAGATTCTTGAAAATGAGGTATGATTTAGAAAGCACTCTCCTCACAATCTTGTAGGGTCTAAGTCATCTGAGTACTATTGTTCCAGTTTTGTTGATGGGGATCAGTTGAGTCAGAGAGAGAGGTTAAATGACATACCTATAGTCACATAGCTAGTATCAGGAGCAATTCTTGACCCCAGGACTTTTAACTTTACCTCCAGTGTGCTTTACATTACATCATATACCAGTTCAAAAACACTTCAATCATGGACAATAAATCACATATAGCAGGCATTCAGCAAATACTTGTAGATCGAGTTATTGAATCAATAAGAATTTTAGTTAGACTTTTAAAAATCCCTTCACTTTAAAACATTGGAGTGATGGTCAAATTGTATTTGTCTTCAATATGCAATCATTGACAGCAGAATATCCCATGCTGAAAAATAGCTTGGCCAGCTGAGATGCAACTGTCTAACACTTTCCTTTAGAGGCTTAGGCTACCGTGGGATGAAGCTTCTGAAAGTTGGGGGTTAAGGAAGGAGTGAATGAAGTTGAGAACTTTATCTTCCTGACTGTTCTCTTCTCTCCATCTTCCAGAGGTCGTATCAAACATCTGGACGTGGTGACCTTACTCCGGAGGATCCAGCCCCCCCTGGGGTTTGGAAAGCTGTGCCCTCATCGAGTGGCATGCAAAGTAAGCATGACTGGGTGGAGGATAGGGAGAAAGAATGCTCATCCTGTAGGTTATAAAAGAAAGCACATTTGGAGAATGTGAGAAGAAAAGATGGGAGAGAAAGACATTCACTAGCTGTGTAGCCTCTGGCAAGTCAATTAATCTTGCTGGGTGTTAATTACTTGATTTGTAAAACATAAATGCCAAAATAGGGGTATTTGCCCTAATGATCCATTGGTGTTCCTTCTTTTAAGATCTATAAGTGAATGAAGATAACATCTTACATTCTCCTAATTTTACCCAGATGGTCAGTTTGAGACCAAAGAGAGAGAGCTACCCCGATGAGACTTCATGTAAGAGTCCAGACATACTCCCCAGAATAGCATGTCTAAGCTCTTTTTGATGGCTTCTGGAGATATGTGGTCTGTTAGTAACAGCATCTCCTAATTAGGTTCTTTCCTTTCCTCCTAACTGAGGATGTTAACTGTCCAACCCTAATCATGTGATCTTTAAGCTAAAGAAGCCAAAGGTCATTTAGTTTATCTTTATGCCTCCATGAAAGCTTAAGTTGTTTCATTACATCTCTATGAATATCCTTCATGTTCTTTAAACCTGCATAGGCTTAAGAACACTTTTGAGTTTCTTCTTGAGTTTTTGGTTTCCATTCCCTACATCCCCTTCTTGGATGGGGGCTATAAACAGTGGCAGACCCATGACTAATGGGTCAGTCCCTAGAGAAGCTAGACAGATGCATTTAAGTTTCTTTTCTTTTTCCTTTCCCTACTACTGCCTTTGATTAAGATACTTGTTAGCTAGAGAGTTTCTCATTAGCTGAGTAATAGCCAATTGGAAGAAAACTATGAGATGATGGAGGAGACATAATATAATATAAATATTTATGCACTCTTGGATAAGACAAATTGAATGGACACAAAAGACTATATCTGGGTACCAATTCAATTGCCTCTGATCCTACAAACATTAAACACCTACTGTGTGTCAGATGCTATGCTGTGTCCTGGAGATACAAAGATAAAAAAGGATACAACCTCTGGTTTTAAGGAGCTTATTAAGATTCTAAATAAATTCAGCAAGCTCCATAATGCTCCATAATTGTCATAATAGCTCAGGGAGTCTTTTGAGAACTATTTATTTCAAACAGTTCAACAGGTGGGCAGCATCAGGTGTGGTAAATCAGGCAACAGAAAAAGAACCTCAGAAACAGATCTTGAGGGGCAGGGGAAGAAAATAGAACCAAAGGCTTTAGTCTTTCCCTTTTCCCACAGCGTCTGGTGTCCATGAACATGCCTCTGAACAGTGATGGGACTGTAATGTTCAATGCTACCTTATTTGCCCTGGTCAGGACAGCCTTGAGGATCAAAACAGAAGGTAAGGCAGTCTTGTCACACTTGACTTCTCCCAGAGGGAGGAGAAACACAAACAAATATAGCCTGATTCCATAGATATAAATCTCTAATCCATAGGTATAAATCTCTAAATATCAAAGAAATTGTACTGAGATTGATGTGTCTTTATCCAAGTTACTTCTAAATCATATAATCATTGTTTTACAGATTTTTCTAACATATTTTTTTACAGATCCTTTCTAATCCTTATTCTGTACAGATATACTTGTAAAATGTAAAATACCTTGTTTATTCTAGAATATAAAGGAATATACCTCTTCCGCATCACATTCAAGTTAGTTTAATGTGCATCCTGAAAGACTTAGCCCATCTCCTGGTTGTACATGAGCAACAAATGTATCCTAGAGACAGGATGAATTTGGCATCCAGATTCATAGTTTCATACTTTTCTGATTATTAGAAAACTCTTCTTGTCCCCCATATCTGATACTAAAACCCCATTACTTTTAAACTCTGGACCCTACAATAAAGTCAAGAAATGTTTCTGGTATTCTACAGGGGAAGGTCTGGGAGATAATGTGTGGCCCAAAACAAATGTAAAAGGAGATGTACAAACACATGTACCAATTAATGTTGAATTATCCTAGAAAACAAAAGACCTTTTGGTAGAAAGGAATATCCAGGGAAATCAAAGTGAATAAATGACTTGGGAGGAATTGTAACATCCCACCTGTGGAATGCACAATCTGTGGAAATACCAGAAATCAGACCAGCTGCTCTGGCTCTCACAGAGATCATGAAAAGCGAAAGAAAAGATGAATAGACACTGGCGTTTTTCCAAGTGAAGAATCATATGAAGAAGATCTTTATTATCATTAACTACCCTTAAATGCTTTCTACCCACAATCTTGCTAAGGAAACACTAATGAAAACAGAAAGTAGATAAATCAGTCAGTGTATGAAGGGACTATGTGAAAGTTGGATTCAAGGAGAAATTTTAGCATTTTCAGACAAACTGTTTCTCCTCTTATCCAGGCAGGTGGCTTATTGCTCCTGCAGGTCTATTCCCATCCTCCTCAAGCATATCTATTCCCAAAGCTCCCAATCCTCCACTGGCCAATGAGCAAACTGAAGTGGGGGTTAGTGCCAGGTCAAAATGACATGAGTTACTGCAGACTGAGGGCAGATTAAGCAGGCAAGAATGCGTGGGAAAGTACAACTTGGAATATAGCACAAGTTAGACAGGTGTGATACCTGGGAAGTCACACTACCGTGCTGTCATTATCAGCAATAAGCATTTGATGATCACTCATTAAAAGTCAGATACCATATAAAGTGTGTTTAAGAAAATAAGAAATCTTGTCCCTTCAAGCATCTACTAGTTATAGCACAGTTTATCCATCCACTAGTGACAGAACAACTATAGGGTTTGAAGGAAAAAGAAGGGACTGGGAGCCAGAAGACCTGAATTACAGTTCTGTTCTGTCATTAACTGACTCTGTGACCATCAATCATTTCTTAGCCTGTCTGAACTTCAGTTTCCTCATCTTTAAAATGAAGTGGTTGTACAGATGACCTCCAAGTCCTTCCCTGCTTTTTAGCTACATCAGTAAAATCTCCTCTGCTTTTCAAAGAGCTGGAAAGGAATTTAGATGACATCAAGACCAACTTCCTCCAAGTATTGGAACCTAATCCAATTTATTTGCATGTCATGATTCTCTTCAAGAATGAAGGACAAACAACAATGTCTGTGAGTAAAGCCACAAACTAGAATTGATCAGGTGGAAGACTTCTTCCTTCCTTCCTCTTTTCCTCTTTTCCTCTCCCTCCCTCCTTCCCTTCCTTCCTTCTTTCTTTCCTTCCTTCCTTCCTTTTCCTCCTTCTAGCCACATAGGGTATCATACCCTTACCTTTGCTCTTTAAAGAATTTTCTTTTCTTTTGCACTTCTGAACCCTCCCAAAATATTTTAGGATTTACTAACTAATTTCTTTCTTAAGGACCATGCCTTAAAGCAAAACCCCTCTGATTGTCACTGGCCTCCAACAAGTCCTAGGTCAAGTCCCATTTGGTCATTGTTTCAGTCCCAATTGACTCAAGAGTGAATGCAAATAGCAGTCATTTCTGCTTTAGCCAGAAACTCTGAGAGTCCTTCTCTTCCAGATTTATTTATTTACTTACTTACTTAGATTTTTTTGACATGGGAAAGAGGAGATTCTTTGCCTCCATTGTGACCTATCACTGAATGGATATGACCTCAGTCAAATTGAGGCCTGTTGAAGACTTTAGTTTAAAAAGGCCTTGAAAGTCTCCCATTTCTTCCAAGGCCATCTCCAGTCACTTTGATCCATATCTTGATACTGAACCCAGATGTCTCTGGAGGGAAAATGAAGCAAGTGACTTTGCATAGTCTTCCCTCCCTCAAATCCAATTTACTCGCATGCAAGTAGGAAGAACAAACAACAACAATTACTATGTGTCAAGAGGCAAGGAAATAAATAGTTGGAGAAGAGCTGAATGAAGATACCAGAAAATGGCTAGATGAATCAGAGATGTCGTGAGAATCACAAAGAGAAAAACAAGAGCTGAGAAAAACAGAAATCAAGACCAAAACAAGTATATTACAGAAGTATGACATGTAGAAGATCAAACCAGGAAGAACAGAAGAATAGTGTTTTGGGGACATAGTTCCAAACTATTTTCCAGAATGGTTGAACTAAATCACATTTCTATCAACACTGCATTGTTGATAGTACTATATTTTTTCCCATACTCCCTCCAGTATTTGTCTGGCCTCTCATGACAGAGACAGAGCACTATCTCATTGTTCTCATTAAGAAGGACTTAAAGAACAAGTGTAATTGCAGTAGTGAAGCTGAGACCAACTTTTCCTTGGAAGTGGCTAGCATGAGTGTTTGCAGAACAGATAATTGTGCCTGAAAGTAAGTTTCTACCAGTGCCTGTAAATTTTCTTTAAAAGCTCTGACTAAAATTAGTGGCTGAAAAGTTTATAATCTCTAAGAGACTGTTGAGGGGATGCACCCATCAGATATTCAGATTTAGGTTTCAATGAAAGGGCAGCTACCTGATTGGAATGAGGGAGAGTCAATAGCAAGTTTAAATATACTGAAATAATGTAATTACAAAGAAAGACCAAACCCAACCCTCTACCCCCAAAAAGAAAGAAAGAAAAAATATAATCAAACAAACAAACAAACAAACAAAAACAGTCCTTGCTAATAAGAAGCATCCATTCTAATGGGGGAAACAAGATGTAACTAGGCACATACAAAATTGAATGAAAGTAATTTTTTTAAAAAAGTAATTTGGCAGCTGAAGAAAACAGGAAAAGCCTACAACAGAAGATGAATGTTTTGCTAAGTATTGAAGGAAGACAGGAAAACTGTTAAAAAAAATACCATTCCAAAAGTGGGGTACAACCAGTACACAACATGGAGAATGAGAGCAGTATGATGTTCAAGGAATTGCAAGTAATTGGGTTGTACAGTATGTGGAGAGTAATGAAAACTGGAAAGGTAGAAAGAAAGTAAATTATAAAGAGCTCTAAATGCCAACCAAAGGTGTTTACACTTGGTCCTAGAAGTAATATGAAGCCATTGAAGCTCATTGAGCAGGATAGTGACATAGTCAGACCTATACTTTAAAAAAAATCATTTTAGTAGCCAAGGGAAGAATGGTTTGAAGTGGAGATATAAGATAGAACCAGGAAAGAGCAGTGTGAAGAAAACCTAGCAAGAAGAGTCTACAAGACATGGGGATTAACTCAGATCATATACTGTTCAAAGTTCAAAAAGGGTCAAGATTAAACAAACAAACAAAAAAAAGATTGTTATATATGGTGATTAAAGATCCTTGCTAAGTTTGGACAGAGAAGTTTCAGTTGAATGATAATGTTGGTAGCCAGATCATAAAAGATTTAAAAGACAGTGAAAGGCACAGTGGATAGAACACCAGCCCTGACGTCAGAAGGACCTGAGTTCAAATTTGGTGTCAGACCCTTAACACTTCCTAGCTGTGTGACCCTGGGCAAGTCACTTAATCCCAATTGTCTCAGCAAAAAAAATTTTTTTAAGTAGTGAAAGGAAAGGAAATAGAGACATTGATTATTCACAAGGAATTTAATTGTGGAGGAGAAGATAGATATTGAATGATAGCCAATAGAGATGATCAGGTCAAGTGAGATTTTTTTAAGAATGGGGGAGAAAGGGACATATTATAGGAGCAATAGAAAGAATTAATAGATAAGGAGAGACTGAAGATGAGAGAGTAGAAAAAATTTGCTGAAGAAGTTGGGTAGGAATAAGATCAAGGGTGTATGCCCAAAGTTTGGCCTTAGAAAGGAGAAGGACTACATCTTCATCTGATATTAAAGTTTTTAAAGATATTTGAACTAGATTCTCCTGGAATATTGGTATAATCTGAATATATTTGAATGACATGAAATGAGGAGGGAAGAGGTGGGAGCTTTGACTAAATAATATTAATTTTTTCAATGAAGTATAAGGTAAAGCCCTTAGCTAAGAAGGTTGGGGGAGTGCTATGGTAGGTTCAAGAGATATGCAACAGTTTGAACCAGCTGCTTGGAGATTTGGATAACAAATCAGTTATGGAGGAATAAAATGTATGCCTTGTTGCAGTGAGAGCCCAGTTAAGTTTAGATAACATAAATTTGTAGTGTGACCAATCAGCACATTTTGCAATTTCTTCTACCTTTGTTCAACATCTCATGAATAGGATTGAGGAAGACAGATAGTAGGAATAATCCAGAATTAGGTTTTGATAATGAGTCATCAACAATAGGACAAAGGATTCTGTGGTAAAGGATGATGTGGTTTTGAGTTGGTTCACCTGAGGATGGAGGGAGGCAAGGGAGGAGAATCTAGCTAGTCTACCCAGAGGTGATGACTTGAAAAAGAACTGAGGGATGAAAGAAATATGGAGGACAAAGAACAGGGACTTCTGGGAGTGGAGCAATATGGCAGAGTAAAGCCAGGAAGCTGCTCAAGCTCTCTGTTTTCCTCCAAAACCACATGAAACTAAACCTCTGAGCAGAGTCTAATGGAATGAAATCCCTCTCCAGCTCCAGATAGAATGGGAAAAACTTTAAGAAAGGTCAGTCTCACTGGGGTGAAAAAGGTATTCAGCCCAGCTCAGACAGATTCAGAAAAAGCTGGTAAGAGGGTCTTAATCAGCAACTAAGACTCTCAGTGCTGGCTCAGTAGAGGAACAAATCAGGGGGCAGCTTCCAGTCCTAGCTAAGAGGGCAAAGTCTGGAAAACCAAGCTTTTTCCTGAAAAGAACAAGCAAAGGTATCTCCAACAAACACAAGGGATCCCTATGCTCAAAGCCCAGTCTCAGAGCTGCACAGGAAGTTTGGGGCAATACCCCCTTTACCCCAGAAACAGAGCTCAACCATAAAAGTAAAAAAAAAAAAAAAAAAAAAAAAAAAAAAAAAAAAAAAAAAAAAAGGAAAGAAAATGAGCAAGAAACAGAAAAGAACCTTGACCATAGAAAGCTACTATGGTAACAGAGAAGACCAAAACAATCAACTTAGATGAGGACAAAATGTCTAGAGAAGAAATCTCAAAGTGATATGAAGTGGTCTCAAGCCTAAAGAGGCTTCATGGAAGTGCTCTTAAAAAACTTTAAAAGGCAAATAAGAAAGGTAGAAGAAAAAATAAGAAAAGAAATGAGAGTTATGCATGAGAGAGTCAACAGCTTGGAAAAGGAAGGAAAAAATTGACTGAAGAAAACAACTCTTTAAAAAATACAATTGGCCAAATGCAAAAGAAAAAAAAGAAAATCTATTGAATAAAACAACCTTAACAAAGGTAGAATTAACCAAATGGAAAAAGAAATACAAAAGCTAACTGAAGAAAATCACACATTAAAAACTGAAATGGGACAAATGGAAGCTAATAACTCTATGAGATAGGAAGAACCAGTCAAACAAACTAAAAAAATGAAAAAATGGAAGAAAATATGAGATATCTCATTAGAAAAACAGCTGACCTGGAAAATAGATCCAGAAGGGACAATTTAAAATTATTGGCTTACCTGAAAGCCATGACTAAAAAAAAGAACCTGGATAGCATTCTTCAGGAAAGATCATTAAGGAAAACTGTCCCAATATTCTAGAAACAGAGGGGGAAATACTAATTGAAAGAATTTATCAATCAAGAGATCACACAAGGAAAACACCAAGGAATATTGTTGCAAAACTCCAGAATTATAATCTTAAGAAAAAAATACTGCAAGCTGTCAGACAAAAACAATTCAAGTATCAAGAAACCACAGTCAGGATTACCCAAAATCTGGCGGTTTCTACAACAAAGGACCTGGAATACCATATTCCAAAAGGCAAAGGGCCTAGCATAACAACCAAGAATTAACTACCCTGTGAGACTTAGCAGCATCTTTCTGGGCAAATGATGGATCTTCAGTGCAGTAAGAGACTTTCAATCCTTTCTATTGAAAAAAACAGAACTAAACAGAAAATTTAATCTGCAAACACAGGACTCAAGAGAAGCATAGAATGGTATAAAAGGGGGAAAAGATATATTATTTAAAGGTTAAACTGTTTACATCCTTAGATGGGAAAACAGTATCTGTAACTCGAGAACTGCATCTGTTACCAGAGCACATCAGGGGAGCTGAGAGGGGAAGTGGGGCATCGCATGGACTGAGGATGTGGTTGTGAATGGAAAAGATCTGTACTAGGGAACAAAGAATAGAATCAAAGGTCATAAGGCATAGGGAACGATTAAATAAGAAAAAATAATCAGATAAATCATTGATAAAAATCCCAATTTCTGGGATCCTCTACCAAGGAGTTCTTGCCAAGTTGATATTTAAGCTATTAATGATTGTTCTTTGTTAATACAAGTCTTCCCAGATTATTCTGAAACCATCCCCTTCATCATTTCTTACAGCATAATAGTATTGTATTGTAATCATATACCATAACTTATTCAGCCATTCCCCAAATGATAGGTATCCCCTCAAATTACTTTGTTACTACAAAAAAAAAGCTGTCATAAATATTTTTGTGCTAATGGATCCTTTTCCTTTTTTTCTGCTGAGACAATTGGGACTAGATGACTTGCCCTGGATCACATAGTTAGGAAGTGTTAAGTGTCTGAGGTCAGATTTGAGCTCAGGTCCTCCTGACTTCAGGGCTGGTGCTCCACTGTGCCATCTAGCTACCCCTCTTTTCTTCTTTCTTGGTTCTCTTTGGGGTATAGACTTAATATCAGTGTTACTGTCTCAGAGATTATTAATTCCTTTAGGGATACAGGTCTAAATTGCTTTCCAGAATGGTTGGACTAATTTATATCTCCATCAACACTGCATTAGTATATCTATTTTCCCATACCCCACCAGTATTTGTCATTTTCTTTCTTTTTTTATCTTAGCAAATCTGTTGAATGAGAAATGGTACTTCAGCATTATTTTAATTTTCATTTTTCTAATTTTTAGCAATTTAGGGCATTTTTTTTCATATGGTGATTGATAGCTTCAGGTTTTTTTCTTTTAAAACTACCTGTTTGTTCCTCTGACCTTTTGTCAGTTGGAAAATATCTCTTATTCTTATAAATTTGACTCAGTTGTCTAAATATTTTAGAAATGAAACTTTTATCAGAGAAACTTACTGCAACGATTTCCCCCCTCCATTTCTGCTTTTTTCTAATTGATTATTATCATTGACAAAACGCCCTACAATTCTTATCATGTAGGACAGCAGTCAGAAATGTCTTTACTCATAAGTGTAACCCATGGAGTTAATAAATCACATCACTGGCCTAAAGATACAGGCAGGAGGGAAAGAAAAGAAAAGATGAATAAGTGAAAATTACATAATTGAAGTAAGGCTTTAAAGTTTACAAATTATTTCCCTCACAAAATCTGTATGAAACTCAAGAGTCTTCTGCCTCTAAGATCAGTGCTTTTCTGTTCTGATCTATTATGTTTCTTAAAAGTGGTAAGCAGGGCAACTAAGTAGCACACTGATTAAAGTGACACACTTGGAGGCAGCAAGACCTGAGTTCAAATAACAGTCTCAGTTTATTAGCTGTAAGGCAAGTCACTTAACCCCATTTGTCTTAGTTTCCTCATCTATATGGCAAACTACACCAGTATCTCCGACAAGAAAATCCCAAATGGGGTCTTGAAGAGTTGGACAGCACTGAAAAACAACTGAACAAAAAGTAACAGCAGCAGCAGCAGCATTAATAGTAGTAGTAGCAATTGTGTGTGTGTGTGTATGTGTGGAGGAATGAAAATTACTAGGACAAGGAAAAAAGAAAAAATATGTGTATGTGACATGTTAGAGTCCTCCTAGAGCTATTTTCAATGGAAATCAGCAGCACCCATTCCACAGGTCACCTTCTGGCTGAACCTTTCATTGGGGCTGACGGTATTTTATTGATCCTTTTTTTCAGGGAATTTGGAACAAGCCAATGAAGAGTTGCGAGCAATTATCAAAAAGATCTGGAAAAGGACTAGCATGAAGCTCCTAGACCAAGTGGTTCCTCCAGCTGGTGGTAAGTGTTTCACTGAGGGCCTTCTTCCTCTTCCCCAGAGGTTGCAATGATTTTTCTTCCTGAACACCCATTTTTCATTAGTGTTCTCTTGGTTCCTCAGAAAGAAAGTGTTTAAATGGATGGTCTTGATTCCAGTAGACCTGAGGAATCACTAAAAGAGAAAAGGGTCTCCAGACACTTTATTTATAGGGCTTGCAACCCCTCTTAAAGAAACTGATGTAATTGATTGATGTATGGAACAGGCCAAGTAAATTCCCCTCTTACCAAAATTCTAGTCAGGGGCAGTAGAACTTTAATGAAAGTCCTGAAAGTAATTGTTCTCCCACAGAAAATTGGACAAACCTCTATTTATCTTCTAAGGAAGCTTGACCCTGAAAAATAAGTTCCTTCAATTATTATTATTTTGTCCAGAACATATTTATTTTATCCTAAGCTAACCTGTGCAGAATTTTAAATGGCCTTCTTGTTTGTGAATGGTAATAGTGTTGCTTTGAATCTGTAGCAGATCCAAGGTACCATCACTTCTATATCTAAGTGCTGTGCTTATGGGAAGCAGGAGAGTTCATCCAGATCTCACAAGATTTAGCCTGAAAATCCCTCCACCTTCTCTAGTCTCTGGGGGTTTGTTTAGGGAAGGGAAGGTCCTTAAGGTTTTTTTTTTTTTAAAGCCAGACTGGAAATTGGGCCATGGGAGGGAAGGATGGAGTGCAGCACAAGGTTCTCAGATGCTAACCATTCCTCAAATAAGCAATTAATATGTTATGTCTGATCATGGGGGTCTAGGGATTTGACTCATATACCCACCAAGAGTTATCAAACATCTTCCAGGCACATCTAAACATTGGAAATGCATGTAGTAGGGGAAGTGACAAATATACAAATAAATAAATACAAAACACATGCAAAAAAAAAAAGCGATACTTTTTGATGGAAAGGATAATAACAACTGGGATATCTGGCTTGGCTTTCCACAGAAGGTAACTCTTGAATGCTACAAGAGATCCTAGTCTCTCTTCTGACCTCCATCCCACATCACCAACTAGAGATGTTTAACTAAATGTTTCACAGTCATCTCAATACATCCAAAACTAAACTAATTATTCCCCACCCCCAAATCCTTCTCTGTTTCTAAATTCTTTATTTTAATTGAGGGTAACATCATTTTTCTAATTAGCCAGATTTGCAACCTCAGAATCAACATCAACTCTTCCCTCTCCCTTATAGCCCACATCTAGTCAGTTGTCAATTCTTGTAGATTCTTCCTCAACAATTATGTCACATTTGTCTACTTACCATTCAATCAATCACTACCCTATCTCAAGCTCTTATTATCTTCCACCTGAATTAACTAGATTTTCCCAATTGCTAGTGTTTTTTCATCCAAAAATAACTTGTATTTCATATTTTATATATGTAAATACAAAATTATATCATAAAATATATCGTGTATATACACATATACACATGTGTATACATTTGGTGAATATATATATATCTACTATATATACACATAAAGACTATATAGAAATATACATATATCTATATACAGTATGTATATATGTGCATATATAGCAATATATGTATATAATTTGTACAATACATGCATATTCACAAAGTATTCTACATATGTACATATATAAGCATATTGTATATATACCTATACATATATAGTATTGTGCATATATAGTGTACGTGTGTATATAACATATATATAGTTTATAAAAACATATGTGCATGTATATATTTATATGTACATAGATTATTTGCATATACATGCATGCATATACATATGTAGTGTATATATAGAAATGTAACATGTAAAATACTTGTATAATACATGTAATACATGTGTGTAAATGCAAATATATACAAAAATCTATATAGCATTATGCAACATACAGATACATATATGAATATACAGTACATGCATATAATATGTGTTTGTAGGTTCGTGTATAAATGTACTGTTATATATATACTGTATAGGCATAGACATATATATATATATAAATATATTTAAATATATAAATGTATATATGTATATATATGTGCATGTATATATGTATGTATACATGAATATATAGTACTGTAAACATTATTGCATATGTATAGGTACAATGTGTGCACATATATAGTGTATTTTTTTTTATATTTACATTTATATGTGTGTGTGCTATTTATTTGTCACTATCACCTCCCAAACAGAATATACCATAAATTCATTGAGGGCAAGGATCATTTATTTTTATCATTGTATCACCAACATCTAGCATAAAGCGTAGCACATAATTGGAATTTAATAAAATTCATATTGATTTATTGAAAAAAAGACTATTGATAATTTTGGAGAAAGTAATTGCAGTATAATGGTCAGGCTTTCCAGTTTAAAAATTGTCAGAAGGAGAAAAAGCAGCCAGGTCTAGATTCCTATATTTTCCCTTTCTTCTACTCCCTTCTTAAAATCCCAAAGTGTTGTCTTAGGCTAGTCACTTCACTCCCTAAGTCCCAGTTTTATCATATGTAAAGTGAGGGACTTATACAAAACCTTTGAGTTTTCTGGGAGTTTGAAACTTAATGAGAACCAGGAACTACTGATGGCAAACATGAAATTTCATTCTTTGTTGTCCACACTGACTTTGCTTCTTCTTCTCATCCCCTGATGCTAAAACAACCCTCTCAGATGATGAGGTGACTGTTGGGAAGTTCTACGCCACTTTCCTGATCCAAGAGTATTTCCGAAAATTTAAGAAGCGCAAAGAGCAAGGGCTAGTAGGCAAGCCCTCCCAAAGGAATGCACTGTCTCTGCAGGTAAGAAACTAGAATGAGGACTCTACTTTTTCGTGTGCCATGAACCCTTTTGGCAATCTGGGAAGGACAAGACTATGGAACTCTTCTCAGAAAAATATTTTTTTAATTCATAATTGAAGAAAATCTTCCATTTTAGATAAAAGCTAATAAAATTTAAAATAATTTTCTATCCCAGTTCAAGGACTCTTAAAATCTACCCATGGATCCCAAATGGAATATATCCAAAAGTTAAGAGCCTGTGGGCTAAAGAGAAAATTAATACATCCACTGGAATTCATCTCCTCCTCCTCATCCTAATTCTTCTCATTTGTTAAATATGATGCTGTTGCCTATAGGTTCAAGGTCAGCCCTATAGAATGAAGATAACAGGGACTTCTAAAGCCTCTGAAAACTTCCTTTTATTCTAAAAATTCTACCTTACTTTTTACATGTTACCCTACTCTTATCTTCTGAACACAATGGAAGGAACCATACTCATCCTAGGGTGTGCGATCTCCCAAAGATGATATGGTTGTCTCTCTTTCTCTGCTGCGCCACTTTTATAGATAGCTCACTATAGAAACCAAAATTAGTCAACAGACTAACTAGACAAAACAGACTTGGGGAAAGAGGGCTTTCTCCTCATTACAGGTCTGTGCAGCTGGACTACAGTCCAGAACAGATCATTTAACCTCAGTGCAATCCCTTCATTGTAGTTAGCACTACTTTCAGTGTGAACACAAGCCATAAAAGAAAGGATACATATAGATATAGCCTTATACAGAGAGGTGCACGTAGATAAACTGCTGAAAGGAGAAGCAGTAGATTCGGTTTGGTCAAGATAATAGCACTGCCTTGACATAAGCTGGATGGGGGTCCTCACACCATTTGGCTGTATTCTAGGCTGGTCTTCGTACGCTGCATGATATTGGACCAGAGATTCGACGGGCCATCTCTGGGGACCTGACAGCAGAGGAGGAGTTGGACAAGGCTATGAAGGAAGCTGTTTCTGCTGCCTCTGAAGATGACATCTTTAGGGTAGGTGGACACCTCACCCTCCAGCACAACTCTTTAATATACCATTTTTTTTAAAGTGGAGAGAAAAACAATCAACTGGGTAGACTATATGTTGGACTCTTCTCGTTCTATTTCCCTTCCTTTTCCTCATTTATTCCACTCACCTTCTACTCCCTCTCTGACTCCAACCCGTACCAGTAACACCCTGCACTTATAGGCATCTAAAGTGGTGGAAGAGAATAGGGAAGAAAGAGTCAACTCCTGGATTGGGAAGAATGTGCCGTATTCTGGGAATAGGGAGTTGGACCTTCCCAGTGAGATCTCTCTATAAGCAGAGGCGAGCTCTCTGACAATATTTGCATCAGGACTGATTCCCAACAACCTCAGTCCTGGAGCTTTGGCAAGAACTAAGATGTAGGGGAAGCCCTTCATCACTTTAAATAGACTTTCATTTCATCATCATCATCTTCCATGTCTCTTTTTTCCTCTACCCTTTTCCTTCCTCCCAATTCTTGTCAGCTCATAAGTAGCTTTGTGGATTTTAAGATCTTAGAGGTCACTGATTCCATGTTCTTCATTATACATATGAGAAAACTCAGGTCCAGGCAGTGCAAGTGACTTGTCCAGGATCACATAGACAATAAGCAGCAGAACTGAGTTTCAAAACTAGTTTCTTTGCAAATTCCACCTTCTTTGTACAGTGCTTTAATGTCCTGTTGTTTCAACTCCCTTCCTTCCCTTCTTTCCTCAATCAAAAGCAAATTGACTTAGGGAAACAGATCTCTGCTGAAGATCATGCTACCAAAGCTTCATATAGCTTCCTGTCTTTAGAATACATCAAAGTGAAAAAGCCCTCCTTTCAAAGCTCTGATACATGCCAATGTCAGAATAGTAGCCAACTCATTCATGCACCCAAGTTAATCAGTCAGTCAGCAGACATTTAAGAAGCACTTATTATGTGCCAAGCACTATACTAGTCTTTGGAGATTCAAAGACAAAAATGAAACAATACTTGCCTTCAAGAAGTTTATATTTTATCAAGAAAAGACTATTAGGGGAGAATATCGGCTGAATTTCTTTAACTCTCTCCTGGGAGAAGGATAGATTGTATCCAAATGATGTGACCTAGCAGATTGTTGGTCTTTATGATCTTCCCAGACTGGCGGAAAACCATATGAATCTATTAGTTTCTTCCCTCCTGAAATCTAGCTTGTATTCTCCATCAGTAGTTCAGCATCCAACCAAGAATCTGATTGATATTCAGGCATACCATCCAGAAATACTTTTCAAATCCAGACTGAAAGTCATTATCATCTTTAAAGCGTTTGTTTTTTTTTTTAAATCCTAGACAACTTTTGGAATTATTGGGATGTTAGCCTCTAACTTCTGTCCCTTTAATTCTGTCCCTTTTATTTCTCCTAGTTATTTCATAGAGGGTAGGTTCTTCTTGCTCTTGAGTGACCATGTTGATCGGTCAGTCAATTAAATAGTGATAACGTAGTATTTCTGCTTCTACTATATGCAATCCCAGAAATAGCTGATGGGGATAAAGCGTTTCTGCTCCTGGGATTCTGATTGAGGAATATTTTTCCAAAGGAGGGGGAGGAGACAGCTGAGGGAACATTATCTTCTCCCCAACTCCTACCCTGTCTTGCTTACAGAGGGCCGGTGGCCTGTTTGGCAATCATGTCACCTACTACCAAAGCGATGGTCGAAGCTCCTTCCCCCAGACCTTCACCACCCAGCGCCCACTGCATATCAACAAGGCGGGTAACAGCCAAGGCGACACAGAGTCACCATCCCATGAGAAACTGGTGGACTCCACATTCACTCCCAGCAGCTACTCATCCTCTGGTTCCAATGCCAACATCAACAACGCCAACAACACTGCCCTGGGCCGCTTCCCCTGTCCCACCGGTTACCCCAGTACGGTCAGCACAGTGGAGGGCCATGGGACCCCCTTGTCCCCTGCCATCCGGGTGCACGAGACAGCATGGAAGCTCAGCTCCAGGAGGTAAGCCAGGTGGAGAGATCTGGGTTTGAACTATGTGGGGCCTAAGCAAGGTGGCCTGGTGGGGATTAGGCAAGGAAATTAGGGGAGGAGGGAGGTGAGTTAGGGAGAGAAATAGTCAGCAACAAAGATAGAGAATTCAAGCCCTCAGTCTGCCCATTTTCTCCTAGGCTTGTAGTGTGTCTAAGAGTACCCTGGGGAGTCACAAAAGAAATAGACACCATACTGACTTCATACCTGACTTGAAGAATCTTTATTTCACATGGCACTTAGGAATTCTCCATAATGCCAGATTACTGGACAGAAACTTAAGAGGCTAAACTGTGTATTACTGCTGTTCCTTTTCACTCCCCTATCTCACTAACTCCTGATATTCTTTACAATTGTAATTTTTTAAAATGAAGAAAAGCTCACCTGTGCAAATACTCATAAGTGTTTCTTATTCAAAACTGCAAATTAATCAGTGTCTCCATAAATTAGGAAGCCCTTTCTATTTCTCTCACACTATCATAGTCACATCCTCTCTTATGTTTCAGTGACCTATACTTTATTAAAACCTGCTCTCCCTAGGATCTGTTATCAGTAATTTATACCTTGTATGAAGCAGTCTCTATATCATCTCTCACAGAACAATTTGTATTTTAATCAAATTTGTAGCTGTGAAGATAAAGGCTTTGATACCCACCCAGGTCTGGTAGGGAAAGTATTTGGCCTTCATACAATAAGACTTGCCCTTCCCAAATGGTCTTAGCTATGTTGCATTCTTTCCCAATTAGCTCTTGGTACTTTCTCCCCAGCCCCCACAATTTTTTCTCCCTAATGGAACTAGAATGCCTTGTTGTAGAATGTTGTGATGGCAGGTTTTCCCTGCTGTGTGCATCACTGAAACTATAGCCAGGTCCTGGCAGAGTCAGAGCATGATTTAGAGCTTCACATCCCCTGAGGAAAGGAGGAAGAAAGAAAGAAGAAAAGATACATACCTGCATATCATATCTATTGAGTATTCTATAGATGGTAGGCTCAACAAACTACCATAATGTCTGACTACCAGAGAGTTTTCAGGAGCCAGATTTTTTCTGTTACCTTCCTTCCTTTCTGTTCCAGGGGGAAGTAAATATAAAAACTCCAAATTATCCTGCAGGCCCTGCTGAATGCCCTGTTTGGGAAAATGTCTTACTTATTTACTTAATTTCATCAAAGGCATATTACCTACTGTTTAATCCAGTCATGGGGATAGTCACACAATCACTTAGTCTGGGATCTGGTTTAAACATACACACACAGTTGTTTTATTTTTATTCTAAGACTATAATCTTTTGACTCAAGTGGTGGAGAATGAGGAACATAATCTAAAGGAGACCATGGATCAAAGTGGATTATTTGACTGTTTGCATTTATTTAAAGGCAAAAGGCCATGTGAAGCTAAAAAGACCTCAGTTCAAGTCCCACATGCACATATACTGTCTTTGTGAACTTGGACAAGTCACAATCTCTAACTCTATTAGACTACAAGTCATAGAGAAGGGTTGACCTACATAGAGGGAGTTTACTCTTTTGGGGAATTCCCCACTTTTAAAAAGAAACCTCAAAAAAATAAATAAATAAAAATGAAAAAATAAAAGGCACCTTACCTGAATGCTGCATTAATACCCTCCTAAGATGGAAAAATATAATAAAGTTTTTTAAAATATAAATTTATAGAAATTCTATAGGAATAGAATCAATAGAAAATTTAGAGGAAAATATAGACAATAATGGCACAGGCATTCCCCACCCAAGTCATTTCTCACAACTGGAACACACTCCTTCCTCATCTCTTTCAAAATCCTTCTCTTCCTTAAAAGGTTATCTTAGACTCAGCCTCCATGATACACACACACACACACACACACACACACACACACACACCCCAAATGAAAGCATCCTTTCCGTCCTCAAAGTTTCCTATAACCATTTGTCTTTGTCTCCCTTCTCCTTCCATCCCATTCTACTCTATATTATATCACATGCCAAGTCTCCCTAAGAGTTATATAGTGATAAATGCATAGTTCTTAATGCCAGGAGACCTGAATTGAATTTATATATCTATAGATAAACTACTTCATCTAACTGCTTCACACAGCCACTTTAAAGAAAGTTTGTAAACTTCAAACTGCCATGTAAATATGAGTTCTCATAATTAAACTCTAAGTTCTACGGGGAAAGGCATAGATATTTTTGAAATTTATGTCCTCAGTGACTAGCATGGTGCCTCATACATAGTAAGTGCTTAGTAAATGTTTATCAAATCTAAATAAATTGAGGATAAGGCATGAATTGGATCTTTATCATTTCCTTCATCCCCAGCAATAAAATCAGGAAACTACCAAAGTATTGAGTACCTAAAACATTGACAAGAATTTTTTTAAGAATAGATAAAACCAAGGGAAATTTAAGAAAACAAGCTTAAATACCATAAGCTAGGAAGCCATACTTGTCTTGACTGTGTCCAGTAGATAGACCAATCCTCCTAAAACTAATCCAGTTATAACAAAAATAATTTTTCACATTTATATGTCACTTAAGTTATAAAGCACTTTTCCCCACAATATCATTGTGAAGGAGGTACTGCAAATATTGTTATCTCTGACCCTTTAAGTAGTCTATACCCTTCCTTCTGACTTCCCTATTTCTATCAATAGTGTCATCTTTCATTCCATCCTCCATAAACCTCAGTACTGTTTTAAATTTTCTCATCATCCTTTTCCACCCAACCCCTGTTATTCTTATCATTATAATATCTCTCCCATCCATCTCTCCCCTTCTAATATTCCTGTCATTTTAACTTGTATTTTATTTTCTGTTCCAAATTTTTTCCCTTTTCCCTCCCGCATCCCCTGAAAAAGAAAGAAAAATAAAACTCTTGGGATACTATCTCCCCCTCTGTTTGACTATTCAATTCAAGAGGAGTCTACCAATGTGACATACTGGAGGAAAGAAAGGAGAAAGCCAGTCCCTCCCTTCAAGAAGCAGGGATTACAGGATATATTAAGATGGGATGGGATGGGGAAGAAGACTCCAAAATATATACAGAAAAGTAAAAACAAAACATATGCAAAGTGATTTGTATTATTTTGTATATGTTAAAGGGAGAACAATGGGCTGGGTAGGGTGTAGGGAAACAAGGTAAACTTCTTCTAGCAGGTAGCATTGAACTTTGAAGGAAGCTAGCTAGGGCAGAAGTAAGGAAAGAAAATATTGCAAGTATGGGGGACAGCCTGTGAAAAAAGCACGGAGACAAGAATAGAAAGAATATCATCTTAGGGGGAATCATATTTGACTGATGAATGTCTGAAGGGGAGCTAAAGGAGAATAGTGATGGACTAGAGCCAAATTTTAAAGAGCTTTAAGAGACAAACAAAAAGAGTCTATATTTTGTCATATGGGCTATGGAGATCCACCAAGTCAGACTTCAATGACATGTCAAGATTTATATTTTAGGAATATCAATTTAATGCCTGGGTAAAGAATGAATGGACAGTGAGACACTTCTGAGGAAGAAAGACTGATTAAGAAGTTAGATGGTATGATCCAAGACAATTCCAAAAGACTCCTAATGAAAAATGCTCTCTACCTCTAGAGAAATAACTGATGGAGAATGAAGCTTATCTTTGTCATTTTCTTTTTTTCATTTTTGTATGTTTTTTTCATAACATGACCATATGGAAATACACTTTGCATGATTGCACATGTATCATCAATGTCAAATTGCTTACTACTTCAGGAGCAAGAAAAGAATGGGAGGAGGGAAAAAATTCAGGACTCAAATTTTAAAAATGTTAAAATTGATTTTACATGTAAAATATGAAATATTATTTTTTTAAAAGAAGCAGTCCAAATGAAAGGGGATGAACTAGTATAGTGGCTGTGTGAGAGAAGGGAGAGGAACAGCAGCAAGATATATTGTGGAAGTAGAATTGATGAGTCTTGACAACTTATTTGGATTTGAGAAAGGAATGAAAAGAAAGAGTGAAGGAAGACTCTGGGGTTGTAAGAAGTATTATACTCAGAAATAAAGAAGTTTGAAATCAAAGTTGGAGGGTGTAGTTTGAGGAAACACGAAGAAACTGAATTCTGGAGCACAGGAGTGCTTCTGGATTCAAGAAGTTCAAGTATGGTCTTAGACATGAATGTGTATTACTGGGCAATTTTCTTAAGCTCTTTCTGCCTCAGATTCTTCAGTTATAAAATGGAATAATAATAGTTCCTATCTTCCAGGATTGTTATTAAGATCAAATGAGATAATATTTTAAAAGTACTTAGCACAGTGTCTGGCACATAGTAGCTTGTTTCCTTCTTCCATAAGATGTCTGATTGGAGATGTCTGGTAGATGGTCAGTATTGAAGTACAGAATACTTCAGCAAGAGAAACTAGGACTAGGTGTAAAGAACAGGAATTCATCTGCATAGAGATGATAGTTAAGACTGTGGAAGTTGATAAGACTACTAAGAAAAAGGGTATAGAAAGAAAAGAGAAGATGACCTGGGACAGAAACCTGGCTACTCCTATGAATAGGAAGACAGGATTCTCCAAGAAAAGAGACTGGGGAGCAGCCAAACACATAGGAAAATGAACAATGTCACTAAAACCCAGGGAAGAGAAATCATACAGGAAGAGGAAGCAGTCAACAATGTTAAATGCTGCAAGAAGTCAAAAAGGCCTTTGAAACTGGCTATTAAAAGATCAGGAGTAACCTTGGAGAAAGCAATTTCAGATGAATAATGAGCCCAGAAGCTAGGTTGCTTCCAAAAGAATGTCTAAGGTGTCTGAATGAAGGTGACAAGTAAAGATGGTTGTTTTTGTTTTTTCTCATAATTGGTTGTAAAAGTGAAGAGAGATATAGACTGAAGCTTGGGGGAATGGCAGACTCAAATTAATGTTTTGCTTTGGGTTTTGTTTTCCTTTTTTGCTGAGGCAATTGGGGTTAAGTGACTTGCCCAGGGTCACACAGCTAGGAAGTGTTAAGTATCTGAGACCAGATTTGAACTCAGGTCCTCCTGACTTCAGGGCTGATGCTCTATCTGCTATACCACCTAGCTGCCCCAAAATTAATGTTTTTTTTTTAAAGATGGAATAGATCTATGTATATTTATAAACAATAGAGAAGGAGCCAGTGGGAAAGGAGAGGTTGAAAATTAGAGAAAAAGAATCCAAATTCATCCTTTAAAATTCACCTCCTCCCTCCTTGCACATATCTCTCCCCAAAATGACATTTTCCCCTTCAGATATCCTGGATTTGAAGTTGTTTTGTACTGCTCTTCTCCCTTCGCTCTCCTAGAAGTCTCTGTGGCTTTAGAAAGGCTTCCCCTAATTCTTTTCCAAACTCTATTTCTGTTAAAAAGTTCAATCTCCCAGAACACATTCAGTAGATAGTTAAAGTTGATTCTAACTTTGCTCAAAACTTAGCTGCTTCACTTATTTTTTTCACATCAGCATTCGGGACTTGTCCCACAATTAGCTTTAGTATTAGTAACCATCATCTTCAGGACCTGTCTGCATTTCATGAATTGTGTCCCACAGCCAGAAACAAACTCATATTTCCCTTTCATACCCATGCCCTCCCCCTTAGACCTCCATCTCTGTTTCTGTTCCTCTTCTAAGGGAAGCTTTCAGGTTAGATTTCATTCATAGAGCAGAGAAATACTGAATCAAGTCTGCCCTAGCTGCACTTACCAATTCCACTGATTTCCAAGGGAGTAAAAGAAGGTCAATATAAAACATCTTCAAATGGATATCCATGTTGATGTTGTGGCAAGAGCATTAGGCAAGGGGTTAGGAGAGACCTGGGTTCTAGTCACAAATCTGACATTTATTGTTTGATCCTGGAAAATCACTTAATTTCTCCAAGCCTTTCTTTCCTCATCTAGAATATGGCTATAATAAGACCAATAATAACTCACATTTATATACATTAACTCACTTGAGCCTCATTATAATCTTATGAGACAGATACTAGAGATATCGTATGGTGAGGGCAATAATAATATCTCTAGTCCAGGGAATTTGTTTACTATTTGAAATTATCAGGACCTGGCTGCATTTGAAAGTTGTAATGTTAAGATCCTGGGAGACTACTCCTTTTGGAGAAAGCTGAGATGGAATAACAACGAGAAGTAGCTGTCATTTATATAATGCTTTAAGGTTTAGCTCAGGGTCGGCATTTCTTGATTCTCTTTTGTTTGCTGTCCCCACAGATACCACTCCCGGGACAGCCGGATAGCTATGATGTGTCCCGAGGAGGCAGCCCCCACCAAGAGCTTTGAAGGGAATGTGAATGAGGACACAGAATACTGCAGCGAGCCCAGCCTGATCTCCACTGAGATGTGAGCCCAGTGTGGGACCACTTTGCTCAAAGGGTGGGATCGACTCATGTCAGAGAAAGGTTCATCTTAGGAATGAAAGGTCCAGGGGGTCCAAGACTCCTGAAACTCTTCTTCTGAGCTGCCTACTTTAATTGGGGAAAGTCGGAGAGTGAGATGACATTTGTAGACCATCTGGGCTGATTTAACAGCATAATGTCCAACTCAGTAGCAAAGGTCCTGAAGAGCAAGCAGTGAATGGAGATGCTGGTAAAATTCGAGCTTGTCCATTGCTCTCCTGAAAAGCTCGCGTATCCTTTAGGCCAGCCAAGCTTTTGAAGCAAAGATTGATGTGGCAATCAGGGAAACTACTTGGCCAGATTGCTGCATAATGAGTCTGGGGCATTAAGGCGAGTTAAATGGCAAAAGCATGTTTGAGAACTCCTACTAAACAGGACAAGCAAATGTTCCTCATGCCAGGTAACGGGGCAAAGTTTCTAGTGTTAGCAACTCATCACTACTCCCTTCTTTGCCCTGAAAAAGCAATTCCAACTGGTCATTCGTCAATCCCAACATTGCTCTCTGAGGCCTATTGATGCTGAACAGGAGCACAAATAATTCTTGTGGGGAATGTTATACCTTGGCCTCTGCAAGCAAATCCTGAATTTTTTTGTTCTAGGCTCTCCTATCAGGATGATGAGAACAGACAACTGACACCTCCAGAAGACAAAACCAGGCAATCTGTGAAAAGAGGTTTTCTTCACTCTTCCTCACTAGGTAACTGACCATGCTTTCTCCTTTATCTGTGGCCCTTTCAGCAGGTGACCTGAGGCATGGGACTATCTCAGGAGCCCTAACAGCTTCACTCCTTGCCTCCCCTAGTTCTTAAAATGCAAGCTCATTTTTGTAAAAGTAGCTTGAGGGAAAGAGAAGATAGCTTGAAGAAGTTAAAAAGTTGATACTTTTGGGTGAATTAACTGACAATCGTTTTCTAAGCTAATTTAGCTATAGAATAGAACTGAGTTTGAAATGAACTGACATGATGTTGGCCCAAGGGAAAAGAATATACCAGCTATAAAGAAGAAACTGGGAATTTGGGGACAAAATTAAGGGTTTAAGTTTATTTTAATACTAGAAACTTGCTGCCCCAAGAAGTATTTTAATATATATATATATATGTAATTTTATATTTACAATTTTAAGAGTGGAAATTTTCTCCCAAGAATACTGTTCATATTTATGAAACTGCATTGTTCCTTAAAACATAACTGAAAATAAGGTCTAAACCACTCCATTTCTTCATGTCTTCAACTGTGCTAATATAAAAAGGCTTTCCACTTGTTTTTTCTGTCTACTTCAGGTTGTGTGTAATCCAGTCCTCCTCCCTGGGAATCCAAGATGATACTACCTAAGGCACTATGGGCTAGCTGGGAAAAGATAATAGTCAGAGTCAGACACTCCACTACAGAGATTAGGCAAACTCCCAATTGTGAACCACTGGGCACTTCCAGAGACAAGTCTTCAGAGGGATGGGGCTTTGGGATTTAAGGATATTCTACAAAATGTCATTAAGCATCAGGGCTAAGGGTGGGAGAATAGGTGATGTTTAGCTATTAGCCCTCACTGGCTCCCCTTCACATTTTCCAGAAAGTCATGAAATATCTTGCAATCCCTCAAGAAATCCTCCTGGTATGATAAAAGTCTGACACTAGTTCATTGGGATTGGTATTGCAGGTCGAAGAGCCTCTTTCCATTTGGAGTGTCTAAAGCGACAAAAGAACCAAGGGGGAGACATCTCTCAGAAGACAGTGTTGCCTTTGCATCTGGTTCATCACCAGGTAACCATTCTAGAAAAAATCACTGCCCACCGGGGCTAAAGAGCCCTGATGAGCACACCGAGCAATTCCTCAGGTTGTGAAGGAACAGAATTCTCACAAGCTCATCCTTATACAACTTTATTCCTACTTCTGTAAGAGTGATGAAAACAGGGAACGCTCTAGAGATCTCTATCTAGGGATCATGTTATAAATAGACCAATGAACTTTATCTAGAGTTAGAACATCTGTGCACTAATCTTCTTGACTCTGACACAACCTTTGTAATTCTAGTCAAGTCACCTCACATCTATAAGCCCTGCTTTCTTCATTTGGAAGATGAAGATAATATTTGCACTAATATTAGTCAGCCAATAAGCATTTATTAAATAACTACTATAAGTCAAGCACTGTACTAAGTTGTTGTGAGGTAAGTTCTTTGTAAACTTTAAAGCATTGTAGAAATATGAATTCTTATTATTGAGAAACCATAATGGTAAAGTTCTCCTAAAGTTTGCAGGATCCCTCAAAGTGTTAACCCCTGATGAAGAGCTGCTATAAGAAAATATTCAAAGTAGGGCCACCAATTCTTCCTGAGTAGATGGGAGCCCTGGTAAGGACTGTAATTTCCTTTAGTAAAGTCCCAGGTAACAGTGCAATTCAACAAGCCCCTATCAAACCCCTCTTATTAAGAAGAACAAAACAAGAACCCATGTTCTGAAAGAACTTATATTGTAGAAGAGGGAGAAAGATAGGACAAGAAGAGTCAAAGATAGAGGGAACATTAACACTGAGAGATCTAGAGGCTATACAGAAGTAGTGCACTCTGAAGGAAGAAAAAGCTTGTGACATGAAGTGATGAGGAGAGTATGCATTTCAGGGATGGGGAATAGCTTTATGCAAATATATGTAGCTGAGACTTGGAACATTGAGCTACATAATAGTCCAGTTTGGGTACAGAGTTTGTGAAGAGAATAAGAAATAAATCTGGAAAAGTACATTGGAACCCAGTTGGTGAAGTTCTTATGTGCCAGTAGGAGCTTTCTTTCTTTCTTTATTATTATTATTATTATAGCTTTTTATTTACAAGATATATGCATGGGTAATTTTATAGCATTGACAATTGCCAAATCTTTTGTTCCAATTTTTCCCCTCCTTCCCCTCACCCCCTCCCCCAGATGGCAGGTTGACCAATACATGTTAAATATGTTAAAGTATAAGTTAAATACAATATATGTATACATATCCATAATTATTTTGCTGTACAAAAAGAATTGGACTTTGAAATAGTGTACAATTAGCCTGTGACGGAAACCAAAAATGCAGGCGGACAAAAATAGAGAGATTGGAAATTCTGTGTAATGGTTCTTAGTCATCTCCCAGAGTTCTTTCGCTGGGTGTAGCTGGCTCAATTCATTACTGCTCTATTGGAATTGATTTTGTTCATCTCATTGTTGAAGAGGGCCATGTCCATCAGAATTGATCATCATATAGTATTGTTGTTGAAGTATATAATGATCTCCTGGTCCTGCTCATTTCACTCAGCATCAGTTCATGTAAGTCTCTCCAGGCCTTTCTGATGTTGATCATTTCTTACAGACAATAATATTCCATAATATTCATATACCACAATTTATTCAGCCATTCTCCAATTGATGGGTATCCACTCAATTTCCAGTTTCTGGCCACTATAAAGAGGGCTGCTACAAACATTCTTGCACATACCCTTGCACTTTCCCTCCTTTAAGATCTCTTTGGGATATAAGCCCAGTAGTAACTGCTGGATCAAAGGGTGTACACAGTTTCATAACTTTTTGAGTATAGTTCTAAATCAGGAGCTTTCTTTCTGAGAGAAAAGAAGGTCAGTGCCAGAGGACATGATGCCATCTTTCTCCCTTTGTTGCCACAGAATTCAAGCAGAATTGGTCTTTCTTTGTTGGTTTTGTTTGTTTGTTCGTTTTCTTATAACCCAAGTCATTGGTATAATCAAATGCTTCAACATCATTTACTGATATAATTTGGTCTTCCTTTATAACTACAAAGCATCAGGAAGGCAAAGCATAAGTTTGGTTTGGGACATGAACA
This sequence comes from Antechinus flavipes, assembly GCF_016432865.1. Lineage (NCBI taxonomy): Eukaryota > Metazoa > Chordata > Mammalia > Dasyuromorphia > Dasyuridae > Antechinus > Antechinus flavipes. Next base: position 198,875,577 of record NC_067402.1, read on the forward strand.
AGTAAAAATTAAATGAGGTTTCTATAACAACTCAGAACAGCAATAGCAGAGCATCTGGTTATCGGCGAGATGAGTGGTACAGATAACTTCCTTAGGAGTTGGAAGGAAGGACATCACTTCGGGCTAGCATGGCTAAGGGGGGAAAATGGAAGAACTTGACTGGATGGGTACTTCAGGGAGGCAGAATAGTATTAATATCTCATCCACAAATATTCCTCACCATCACCTGGTAAAGCAATGGGTCCACAATCCCCATCTTCATTGCCAACCATGGTTGTGTCCTTTGTGTCCACAGGCACTGGCAGTGACAGGCCTCAGCCCTCTCCTTCAGAGAAGCCATTCTCCAAATACCACATTCCCCAGGCCAAGTGCCACCCCCCCAGCAACTCCTCATGGCCAAGCGTGGCCCCAACAGCCCATTCCTACACTGTGGTTAGAAGGAGCGGAGTCCAATGAGAAGCTCAACAGCAGCTTCCCATCCATCCACTGCAGTTCCTGGTATGCAGAGAATGCCAATTGTGGAGCCAGCAGGGGCGGCGCCTCCCGGAGAGCCCGGCCAGTCTCCCTCACTGTGCCCAGCCAGTCTGGGGCAGCTGGCAGACAATTCCATGGCAGTGCTAGCAGTCTAGTTGAAGCGGTATGTGGCAACAACCCCAAAGGGAGCAGGGGAGGGGAGAAGCCATGGCGCTAAGAAGAAAAATAAATATCATGATAAACTCAGCTCTTTCCTGAGTGGAACTGGATACAAACTCACTTAAGCAAAATAGTCTTGACCCTTACATTAACCTCAGAATGCTATCCTGATCCATACAAAAAGTAGACATATCTACCACTTAGTTTCCCTGGAGATACTGGTATTGAGAAGGGAGAGTTCTCAGTTTTATGAAGGAATGTGACTGACCAAGTGAGCCCTGATACAAAACACAGAAAAACAAACTTAGTAAAATCATCAAGCATCACCCAAAGCACAGAAACTAGTTACTAAAGGTAACTAAAAGTAGTTACTAAAACTGCAGGTCAGATTATGCCCCTGGAAACATGATGAGATGGCATGTGTAAAGTACTTTAGAAAGCTTTATTACTATTATTGGTAATCACTTTTCTTATGGCTTTTCTCATGAAAATCTAAAAACCACCAAATAACATATGAATTATAATAGGCTTCTAGAAATTAGCAATCAATGCCTCCATTCCCAAGCCAAAGTTTTAAGAATATAGGAAATATTATACTAGATACTTCCCAGTATGAGCCATCTAGAAAAAAACTATTTCTAACCATGAACTACAATCACAGGATTACATACTTAGAGCAGGAAAGAATCTGAGCTTGGAAAAGCAACACAAAGACAATATGGAAATAATTAATGTGACCTAAGTTGTCATAAAATGTTCACTTGTTCCTGTTGGACTAGGGATTGGTGTGGAGGTACAAAAATGTTTTGGGGGACTTTCCATGTAGTTGTGACCTCTGCCATACTGTGGCACTGAGACAATGTAAAACAAGGGTGGAAGGCCTTTAATTATCTTCCTATAGTTAAGCAAGTGAACTTAGAATCTGCAGCTCACAGTCTAAGACCTAACATACTGAACTTTAATATGATTCTATCAAACTGATTTTTGAAATTTGACTGAGTAGGGGGTCCAAATGAATCACCTCTCACACAAGATATATAGTGAGTAGAGTAAGTATAACCTGAAAAGAAACAGCATTAGCAGCTGAGGATCTTCAGCATATATTCGATGACCAATTGTAAAAGATATTTTTGAGGGAATTACTCTGAAAGCACAAATTGAACCAAAGCAAGGCTTCTTAAACTTTTTCCCTTATGACCCCTTTTCACCCAACACATTTTTTATGTAACCCAGAGCTATATAGGTATACAAAATAAACAAATAAATAAAAATTTAAATAAATGAATGAATAAATAAAATATAAAAAATTATAATTTCACAACTTCCACATTCAATTGAGACCCCATATGGGGTGGAGACCCACAGTTTAAGCAGTTGAAATCCTTTCTAGCTCTGAGATTCCCTGCGAGTCTATGATTCTACCACATTTGTGTCACTACTAGATGTGGCTGGTTTAGGTGACTGCGGGCTTAATTGAATGTTAAGTGTAACCATGGGAGGTCAAAACCAAGGAGTCTGCTACAGAGTTCTGGGATTAGAGGACCTGGACTCTCTTGGTCACTATCTGTGAAACCTTGGACAAATCCATTAGCCTCCTTTGGGATTCATTTTCCTCATCCATAAAATGTTGAACTAGTCTCCAAGGTCCCTTCCAGCTTTAAGTCATAGATCTTAGATTGATGGTGCCATAAAAAAAGTTTCCAGGAGTTTAACATAAGCACACAGGCAATCAGAAAAATAATCCATCACCTCATTTTCTGAGAGGGAAAGCTCACTTCCTATAATAATTTCCTTATTTGGTTCTTCTATCTTATCTTTCTATCTTCTCCTCAGGTCTTGATTTCAGAAGGACTGGGACAGTTTGCCCAAGATCCCAAGTTCATCGAAGTCACAACCCAAGAACTTGCTGATGCCTGTGATATGACAATAGAGGAGATGGAGAATGCGGCTGACAATATTCTCAGTGGTAGCAGCAAGCAGAGCCCCAATGGCAACCTATTACCTTTTATTAACTGCAGGGACGCGGGGCAGGACCAAGCAGGTGGTGAGGAGGAGGAGGGAATGCCCAACCCCGAATGTCGAAAGAGTCAGGAGGAGCTCCAGGACAGCAGAGTTTATATCAGCAGCCTGTAGTTGCTGGGGCTGTCGTGATTCGGGGTTTTTTTTAATTTGTTTCAATGTTCCTAATAGGTTCGTTTCAGAAGTGCCTCACTGTTCTCGTGACCTGGAGTTAACCGGAACAGCGTTCTTCATTCATTTCTGTTGGGATGAGAGACAGAGTTGGGTGGTGATGAGAAAGAGCTTTTCAGGGGAAAGGGAAGCATCAACCCCAGTCCACAAGTGTAGAGTGGTGAGGAGGTGGAAGAATAAGGGAGGGAGGAGAGAGAGAACAGGGACCTGCCCCTCCTTGCTTCAGGCCCCATCCCAGAAAGTGACAGCTGCCTACTGTGCAAGAAGGATAATATCAATTTTCTGTGGGCCACCCTCATGAAAAGGACCCTGCATCAAATGGGTGTCTTTCAAGTTTGCTTGTAAAAAAAAAAATTCATTTTTGCACATATTCTGTATGAGCCTCACTGTCTCCATAGAGCCAGGGCCCTATGGATTTGGAAAAGAAAATGGCGGCATGACTTCTGCTGAAGATCCCAACTCTTTGCCAGAGGGGAAGGAAGAAGAGGAAGAAAGAAGGAAGGAGGAGCTTTTAGGAGAGGGGAACAGGGGGATGGCAGGGGGAGTGCCCGGAGAGGCACCGCTGCAGATACAAGCCAAGATTCCCAGGTGGTTGGGCAAGCAGCTCTGGCCACAACTGCCCCTTCAGGTTGGGGGGTCACATGCCTGCAAAAGCCACACAAAGCTCTGCACTAGCAGTGGTGCTGAGAAGTCAAGGCTTACAGGAGATCGGCACTGCCCACCAACGTAGCTCACCTTACAAAGTAAGGTGGCACAGGGCTTCTGTAGAGTGCTCATTTGTTTTTGCCGTTTTTGATATTTTTCTTGGCAGCATGTTCCAATTTCCATTTTTAATTTTGATTTCTGAGGGTTCAGGGAGGAAAGAGAGTGTTTACTAGGCTTTTAAGCCACCCACCTTATCATTTTAACTTTGGCAAATGTAAATCAGGTTTGGTTTCATTGTATTATTTAAACAGTTTTGTTCTTGTTTATTTTTGCTGATGGTGGAAGGAGGGGTTCTTTTTCCCCATTGGAGATTCATTAGAAACTATTATAGGAGAGTTTTACCAACACCTGTGTATGCCCAAGACTTTATTATTTTTTTCCTTTGGTAGTAACAGAAACCTGGGGGGTGGGAGTGGGGTGTTTTGTTCTATAATTTAAAGATAGTAGGCAGTGCACCCAGTGTGCTGTGTGCACACATGGGAGTGCTTGAGTTGGGTTCATTTTCAATTGGATATGTTCATGAATGCCAGAGATAGAGGTGTGTATGTGTGTGTTGATGTGCCTAATAGGTTGAGTTGGGTGATACTGCATGGGTGTGTATGTGTATGTATGCGTGCATGCATGTGCAGTTCTCCACTCTTTGGGTCAGCCCTACAGGGAGATCTGATTCTGGGGCCATTTGAATGCAAAAAAAACAAACCACTGTCTCTGTTTCTGAAAGGGAAATCAGTAACTCTGCATTTTCTGTTCCACAAGATATGCAAAAACAATGCAATAATATTAATTTTAACTACAATTGTGAGTCATGTTGGCATTAAAACTGTATAGAGATGAAAAACAACAACAGTAATTTAAGGGGGGGAAAAACAACCCAAGAAGGAGTTTTGCTTCGATATATATTCCATGTGATGTTTTATTGCATTGATAATGTTTCTGTTGAAGAAACCGTAATACTTGAATTCAGGTCAGTTTCAGTATTTTTCAAATATTTTTTTAAAACTGAATTGCAATTGTGCCAAGCAAATATAATGAATTGAATTAAGTTTGTTTTCGAATTCACTTCTTGTATATTTGGCTGCATGTAAAGTAAACCATTTTGTATTTGGAGCGTGATAAGCTTTCCCTGTGGACTCTTTAAATGTTTTTTTTTTTTTTCTCGTATAATTGGGGAAGAGGAAAGACTTTTTTAAAAACATGTACAATAAGCAAAAACATTACTGGAGTAAGTAACTATTCTGTGGTTCTCAGCTGGATGGGTTGGTGATGACTGATTTTGCATATCTTGTGCTCCCTCTTCCCTCTCTCCCTCAAGAATGGCAGAGTTGGATAGCCCAGTACAGAACTTAGCTTTCAGAAACTAGGATCTTTTTCTTCCCTTCTTCACATCTCCAATCTGCCTGGATCCTCTCAAATGATGCTTTTCTTCTAAGATGGGCCATATTCTTCATGCCTAAGGAAGCCTGCTTACCATAAGCCTGGTTTTCATTTCTACTATAACTGAGTTAACATCAGCACCATTCCCCAATCTACTCAAGGATGTGGCTAATGTTTTTTTCAATTCCCTTAACAAAAACTTTGCTTGCCAGTTTCCTGGACATATTATATTAGAGAAATGAGTGATGAGAATGCTGGGTAATAGTTACTTAATAAAGTCACTCTGAAATCTCCCTCCTCACAAGAACTTACGGTGATGACTTGAGCAAGGGTTGGATTGTTGTCATTGCTTCCATCCTGAAGACTAAATTTTCCTATTCCCATCACCACCCCACCTTCTATCTCAAAAAATTATCCTAGATTAATTCATACTACCAGGCAGTAATAAGAAGGACCTGTGGAGGTCCTTCAGGCAGGCAGAGTTTAGAATGTCTTTGGAAGAAATGCTTAGAAGCATTTTATTTTATGCCCTTTGACATCTGCCTGAATATATATGTACTTTTATCTTCACACATTTCCCAACACTTTTGTCTGGTAGCAGGAAAGGAGCCAAATTAGGGATTATGAAGTTTGATTCTGGAATCTCTTCCACCCGCCAGTTTTCTTTTGATCCTTCCTATGAACAATGTAGACTAGAAGTTGAAATTTAGAAAAGTTCATTTTTATGGAGAGGATGAGCTTTCCTACCATGTAGGATTCAAAAAGGATCTTAAAAGAATCAAGAAGAATCATTTCATAAGGAAGACTTTCTACTAGAAAAAAATCTTCAGCTCAGGTTTTAGTCCAGAGAAGACTCAATAATGAGCTAAGATAAGAGTGCTTCTCCAGATCCATCTTATTTGAGCTTCCTGGTTTGTTTTTTATTTACATATGGGTCTTCTGAGACCCACTGTGGCCACTCCCCTGGAATAGCTTTTATTGAGATCTCTGTTCCGATCAGGAGAGGAGCTTAGGGCTTGAGTACTTTTTATACAATAGTCCCTATATAAAGAAATAGAGATCTTATTATAAGTATTCTGTTTATCCTTTCATACAGTTTACTAGTTTTCTTCTTCTGAAATTGTCAGCCACATAACTTACTAATAATATATTGCAACATGAGACTATTAGGTTAACACTCATGTCAAATTATCCTGTCTACTCTCCCAAGTCTTCTCTAGAGAAAATACTTTCAAGAAAACCATAGCAACTCAAGTCTGTACCCTACAAGGCAATGACATTGATAATAATAATTCCCTACCATATGCTTAACTCTAATGCTCAGAAAGTTCTCCCTTTCTAGATCAATGGATCTTTAATTTTATTTTGTGGTCTGCCAATTTTATGTCAATCATAGTGATTTGGTAAAATTTTCCTACATCCAAGAGGAAAACCAAAAGGTTTCATTCTTCCCATGGTAGAATAGAAACCCTACTTATATTCCAGGGACTAGAGACCACCTTGAAGGGTACATTCACCAGCCTTTTAAATATTCATCCAGAGTGATGGAAGCAAAACAGTTAATGGTTGAAAATGGCAAGAGCTTAAAGAAGTATAGATTAGGTTGGTTTGGGAACCACAGGTTCCATTTTTACTTGCCCATTGTCTAATGTCTGTCAGAAGCAACCTATTTTCTTTCTAGATATTGGTTTGTGGCTTACTTCAGACTGTAAAAGAAAAGATTCTTTTGTCATATTATGAATCAATTCTTCTTAGATATCTTCCACAACTGACTGTTTCTACAAGATTTCTGTGGACTAAAAGCAAAAGTGAAATTCATTGTTATGATTTGTGCTTCATTGATGAATATTTCCATAACTTAAATCATTAGTTTTTATTGTCATCCACTCAGCTCTGTCAAAATAGTAAACATTTATTCTTTTCAGGAAATCAGTCCTTGTGATTGTGACCAAGAAGTAAGACTACCAGAATTCTGTTTTTCCTTCCCTCTCTTTACCTATTTCATCATTTGGTTAGGTTTCAAATTTCAGCTTCTTCTCTGCAATGTTGCTGCCATCCCATCACCTTATTAGAATCATCCCTTTTCCACAAGTCCCCTAAGTGAGAATAAGGGGACAGAAAAAAAAATCCATGTCCTTTTGTCAATCTTTTATGAAAAATGAAGAGCACACCATTCCTTCCTTCAAAAAGTCAGCAAGCATTTATTAATCACCTATTCTTTGCAGAGCATTGTACTAGACTCTAGGAGTGATAATTTAAATAAGTCATGGTATGTGGCCTCATGGATCTTACAGTTTTAAAACATGAGAGTAGTTTTTAAAGGAACTAGCAGCTAAATATCATCTGTCTCCAGGAAGGACAGAACAAGAAGAAATGAACAAACCACTTTAGAATAGACAATGTAGAGTTGACTGGTAGGCAGAAGTTCAATCTTATAGCATCAGATAGTTAATCAGAAGTGACAGCATCTCCATTCCTGGAAATATGTAGAAGAGAGATCAATGTTATACTACAGATGGTTTTGAAGTCAAAGGTTCTGTAACTGTAGTTTTAAAAAAAAGACCAGTAGAGTGACATGTGGAATCTTCTGGTCTATCTGGTCCAATCCCATTCTTTAAGGAAAGTGAAGACATGAAACACATATAGTGCAAAGAGCTTCCACCTTTTTTAGGAAGGGGGAAAATGTGAAAGGGAAGGCCATCATCCTCTGTCTATACCTACTTTCTCAGTCTAATCACTGCACAGAAACCAGTGGTATGGACTTCAAAAGGCCTAAGATGTCTCCTTGGGGGAGAAAAGAAATAAATTATTTTATTCTTGACTTGTCCTTTCATCCTCTCAGCAAGATCATATAATTTGGAAGGAAATAGACATTTATATTGATGCCATTATAACCTCTCTCTCCCTGGGCTGAACTCTTCTTGGTATTGCTAGAGCACCTCTCAGCCCTTCATATCAGGTGTTTTTCTTTCTTTTTCCCCATCTGGAATAACAGGTGGGAAGAGAGCCTGAATTCATAGAATTTCCTGACACCTCAGATCTGGCTTTCCAACAGATGTCTTTTTTATTGGGACATGGGAATGAAGGCAACATTCAGGTTAGGACCAAAAGTTAAATTTCCTTTTCACTTCACTAATCTGCTCCCTCATCTCTTCTCTATCCCTTTTTTCCAACTCTCATATTATAGCCAGAAAGAGAAAGAAGTAGCCTACACATGGTTTGCTTTGTTTTCCAATTTTCACTTCAACGTCTTCATAATAATATCACTGCCAACAACTGACCGATGTCAAATACATTTTTAAAAATATCTCCTGATGTTTTTCAAAGCAATGTTTCTTTGCTTTGTTAAGATTAACACCAGCCTAGCAGATGAATGGATCTTCTGTGTTTCTGAGTTGTTTCAAAAAATGTGTGAGCTGTCAGTGCATAGCACATATATACACAATTGTTCTCCTGCAGGTCTAAACGTGGGCCAAAAAGTTAGCCAGAGCCCCAGACAAATGACTTTATGGTCCTGTCAGGACAGATGCTATATAAAGTGGCACTCAGAGAAAACCAGAATGTTGAAACAGCATAGGTTGTTGCTGCTAAAAATCAAGGTGATTTTTTTTCTCACCTCTTCTCTTAAGAAATTTGTGATTCATGGGCAATGAAGTGATCAAGGAGTCAAAAGCAAGTTGAGTTTTCTGGTATATTAATGGATGACAGATTTTTGTTTCTAAAAAAGAATTAGAATTGAATTTAGTCAGACAGAGACCAATTCAAAAAGGGGAGCTGAAAGGAGTAGGATTTTCTGTGAAAATTCTATGCTCCTCTAGTCTCCAGGAAGACATAGATGGCCCAACCATGAATTAAATAAAAACTTGAAGTATCATCTCAGCAAAACTAAACTCCTTCCTATGGGGTTCATATAATACCACCATTCTTCAAATCAAAATAGTTCAGCTTCCATAAGTCATCTAGATAGGGAAAAATAGAATTTAGCTGAGTGAGTCATTTTTTCTTACTGATTCACCAACAGAAAATCAGGTGTACAGATCATATGCAGAAAAAATATATATTTCCATAGGACTTTCTACATAGAAGATGTGTGGATATTTCATGAGGACAACTTCTATGAAAAGGAATATGCTAGCCAGTGAACAAGTTCTTTCATGAGTTTTTCATGCCAGGAGAAGTCTTTGGCATTTCTTTTCCTGGTAATATGAAGATGTTAGAAATATAACAAGGAAGAAGGAAATTCAAAGACACAGGAATGAAACATCTAGGTGATGAGAACAGCTGAAAGCAAACTGGTTTCACTCATTTGTAGAAAGTATTAATTGAGTTTTCACTCAGGTTCAAAAGAAGAATAGGCTCTGCTCTGAAGAGCCACGGCAAATATTAGAGAGGAACTGATCACTGGATCCTATGGTACACTATTCATAAACTTCCTGTTTTGAAGTGACTTCACCAAAGTTATAAAACTTGAAAATCAAGGGCAAATAGTCCTGTCTAAAGGGCTCCCTCAGAAAGTCATCTTCATTGAACTGAATACTACAAACTCTTTTCACCATCTGCATTAACAAAGACTTATCACTCCCAACCATATTTTGTGGCTTCATCTCATTCCCTTTATTCTCAGACTCATATATCTTGGGATTTTCCCTAGCTCACCCTCCGCAACTAACTGCCCTTCCCAGAAGAGGTGATGCTTTTCTCAAAACTTCTTGGGAGGAAGATCTCATTGGTACACAGCACCACACATATGACCATACTGAGAATTCATTCTTATTGGTGGGGCTGTGCTAATGGTGACTGAGAAAGAATCAAAGGGAAAATGCACACCTTCCTTGGGCTAGGAAAATAGGAGGAGGAAGACTTGGGGGGAGTCTTCCAGTTGGTCAAGTATCATATCATCTGTTTCAAATGCTAGTCTTGTTACTTTGCTATTTCATTTTAATATCAGAGTTGTTGAACAAAACCTCCCTTTGGAATAAATGATGCCCCCACATATTCCTTGCCTAATTTCCTGAGCCTTGACCAACCACCTTTTTCCCCCATATCCACTCACACTCATGTTTCTCACCTCCCTTAACTCAGAGACATAAACAGTGCCTCTATTGTTAACACCAATCCATAACCAACTTCTACACCGACCTTCACCCATCCAGTCTCCATGATTTCACAGAAATGTTCCTGTAAATATTGCTGTACAGTTTATCACTGTTATTAAAGCCTGTCATTTGGAGGTCTCACCTGCCTCACCTTCTCACCCCATGTGAAAGGCAAGGGAATCTGAAAAGGGCCAACCCTTTAAGGAAAGTTTCAGGGTCATCTCTGTGTGGGACACTCTGTATATTCCTGTAAGATTGCATTTTTATCTAAGGAATGATGTTATTTAAAAAAAACAAAAAACAAAAACCACAAAGTTGCAAATAAATTTCTTAACAATGTATAGATTGGTTTAATTGTATCGTAACTATTCCATACCCCTCTTCTTCAACTCCTCTTTTATAGAGGAAAAGAAAAAATTAAATCAAATCCATGCCATGGGAGGTGGGGAGAGAGGGAGGGTAACACAAATGCTTGCAATCCAATGACAGCCGATGTCAATAAACTGTTTCAGTATCCTTTCCCATGAAACCTTGTCATCCTGCTCACAAGTTGCAAAATGATTTTTTTTTCTCTTCACCAAGAGAACTCCAATCTAGTGAAGGTGCTAACAAGCAGGGAGTTGACCAAAAGCTGACTGGGAGAAGGAGAGAAAACAAAGGTCATATATAAACTACAAAATAAGAAAGTTCTCCCTTTATCCTTTCACAATGCTCTACCATATGTTCCATGAATTAAATCATAGATGCCAAAGTGACGGAGATTAAGCTTCTACTCAATTACCCTGAAGAAGAAGGGGGAAAAACATATATATATAACACATCCATATACATATATTTTTATATATGTATATGTATGTATGTATGCTTATTTCTGGATTCTAAGAAAACCGTAAAACAGGTAAGCCCAACTGGTTGAGTTTGAAGTCAAAAATGGTCTATGGTAATCATGACCTACTCCTCCCCAGCTCATAGTCAGTGTGCCCTGCCTTGCTGTCAATCCTCAATCTGCCCCAATCTAATTTGAAGGTTGGGAGAAGGGGGATTTTTTTAAATTTCTCCACAAAAAAAAAGTTTTCAGACAATCGTAAGAGTTCATCAAGATGGCCCTTTTCAACAATGAGATGATTTAGATCAATTCCAATAATCTTGTGATGAAGAGAGCCATCTACATCCAAAGAGAAGACTGTGGGAACTTAGTGTGAATCACAACATAGCATTTTTACTCTTTTTGTTGTTGTTTGCTTGCATTTTGTTTTTTCTCATTTTTTCCCTTTTGATTTGATTTTTCTTTTGCAGCAAGATAATTGTATAAATAAGTATGTATATTTGGGGGGCAAGAATCCATCAAGTCAATTCTTTGATTTCATAGATGCATCCTTCAAGTCTGAATTCTGGGATAATTTCTCTAGGGAAATTTAAAGGGAAGGAGGCTTGCATTTGGAGATTGGCCATTTGGGTAGTAATTCAAAAGGTCAGAAGGCCTGGGAAATGGAAGTGGAATGACTGGCTGGTATCAGGAAAGACTTAAGGACTCTAACACCTAGAGCCTCTCCATTTAAAAAAAAGTTTAAAACTCTACATATGCCCACCCTGACTACAATGGCTTTACTGTGGCTTGCAGCTTGGCACTAACACCCAACCTCAACCTCAGTATTTTGGCTTTTATTCCTTTTCAAAGCTACCTTAATATCCATTATATTTTTGAGAATTTTTTAAAATTTTAATAGTATTTTATCTTTTCAAATACATGCAAAATTTTCAACATTCATTTTTGTAAAACCTTGTGTTCCAAATTTTTTTATCTCTCTTTCTCCCTTCCCTCTCTCTAAGGCAGCAAGCAATTCAATTAATATCCATTTTAAACATGTTGAATGATAAAAGTAAAAACTGTAATTTGTCCCAGACACTAAATCCTTACCAGAGGTGACCCTAAATACAGATATGCAGGTCTGCTAACCTGATCAAATTCTTGGCTCTGCTTGAAAGATAATTTTTTCTTCAATTTTCAATAATTTAAGAATAATAATCATAACTCTCATTTCCTTTGAACTTATTGACTTACAAAGTACTTTATATACATTTCTCTGATTTGATCCCCACCCCCAAAAAATCCTTTATGAAGTAGGATGTATGAATCTAATTTTTTAGTTGAGGAAGCTGAAATACAAAGTCATTTAAATGACTTACTCAACTTACCATACTAGTAAGTGAAATTCCAGCATTTGAACCCAGGTCTTCTGATTTCAAAGCCCTTTCTACTTATAAAAGAGGTTTTTGCCCTTTGCTGGCTTAATTAGTGCCTCTTCACTCCTGTTCTGGTATTTATTCTCCATTTCCTTCTGACTTCCAAGAAAAACTAGATTAATTTAATTTGAACTGTCAGGAAACTAGGATGGATGTGGCAGGTGGATATTTGAGGAGTGAGGTGCTGCACTAATAAGACTACAAGACATAGACTCAGGAATACCTGAATTTAAATCCTGCTTCACACACTTAGTAGCTCGGTGAGCATGGACAAGTCATTTAACCTCTCAACTTCAGTTCCCTCTTCTGTAAAATGAAGCTAATAATAACACCTAACTCACAGGGTCATCGTAAGAATCAAACAACATGTTCAGACTTTGCAAACCTCGATGTTATGTAAATATTAATTATTATTAAAAAGGATTCTTTGTTCACACTTTTAGCTAATTTATCACGTGGTTTATATTAATCTGTCAAAGGTCATGATGATATGTTTACACACTAGTTGTCCTTTTTTGGGTCCTTGAATTACCTGTCAGGATATTTTTCCCCACACAGCATAAGGGAATTTTTCTTTAATAAGTATGAATAATTAAATAAAGTCTCTAGAAGAGCTGAGCAATTCAGTTGCGGAGGGATTGGGGTAAACTACTGTAATCAAGAGAAAGAAGACGTCACTATCATTCATTTCATTTCAAGTCAATAGCATCATTGCCAGCATAACCTGGAGAATAGTTTGGCAATATTTAATAATCCTGACAGATCTCATCCCTTGTCACTAGCCCCAGATGGCTCTGGAAGGAAAAATGAGGCAGGTGACCCTGCACGGCCTTCCCTCACTTAAATTCAATTCTCCCTGATATCATGGTTCTCTTTGAGAATGAAGGACAAACAACAAGCAGATCTCAGAATGGGGCTGCCCCCAAAGACAGGAAACAGCTCATTCTGTTGGGAAGATTTCAGGAGAAATCATTCTGCATACATATTACCAAGGGAGAGTAAACTGCCTCCAGATGACCTAGATTGAGGCAAGTATGACTCTTCTCAACATATGCTCAAACTCAAAACCAAACTCTGCTCCAGTGCTCACAAACTGGAATTGGAACCAACAAAAGCTCTTGTTTGAGAAGTTTAACTGAGACTTGAGATTTGAGAAAAGAAGCCCCTAGCTTGAGAAAGCTTCAATATTCACTGCTAAATCCCAGACTGCTGTCCCTAATAGCACTTCTCCATCCCTACCCCTTGCCACCTATAGAATCACAAGAGCTGAAATTCCAACCCAAAAGGACCCTAAAGATCTTCTAGCTTGGTCATTTTACTGATGAGGAAACTGAAACCCAAAGAGGTATTATAAAGAAGGGATTTTGGAGATCATATTGTCCAACCTCCTCATTTTATAAATGAGAAACTGAGAACAGGAGAATAAATGATTTGTACATGATCTTGGGTTACACAACATTGCTGAGCTGGAAATTAAACCCTTCTGCTTCCAAGAGTTTCCACTTAACTTCATTTTTTCCTAGAAAAGAAGAAAAGGAAAGGACCCAGCCGAGTTCAAATAGATAGTAAGTTAAAGTAGGTTCTCTGACTAAGTCTCCTTTCAGATTTTTTGAGAAACCTAACTTCCCTGTCTTTACAGCTATCAATCCTTGACCTGTGTAGAATCCAGATTTTCCAGTGTTCTGACTCTTAAGAATGGACAAAAAACCCTTCTTTTCCTAATACAGTTCAGACATGGTAAGATGTTTGGGCTAAAGAAAAAAAAGCACTCAGTAATTAAAAATCACATAAAATAAATAGGACAACAAAGATTTAAGGCGGTTTTGCACCACACACCATTTGTTTTCATTCTTTCAGATCCTATTTTCATGTATTTCATTTTTATGTGTCCTTTGCTAAGAAAACACTCAGGTTGCTCAAACCTCAGGCCCTGATGACACTCAAGAATTTCTTTATAGATTTTAGATTTAACAAGTACTTATTAGACACCTACTTTGTGCCAGGCACTAATTCTCACAACAATATTAGGAAGTGGTTTCTGAAATTTCCCCATTTCACAAAAGAGGAAATTGAGGGGAAAAGATATGAAATGAGGTCAGGGTCCCACAGCTAGTAAGTGCCTACAGTCACATCTTAAATCAGTTTTTCCTGAATCCAAATCTAGAGCTCTATCCAATGATCCACCAAGCTACCTTACTTTGTCAGTTATAGGATAAAATTATAAATGGATTGAATCTTTAGGACCCCAGGCCAAAAAATAGAATATCCTGGGCTTCAGTCTACTTCCATTTTTGGCTCCTCCCATCTCCCCAGAAAGAATAAGTTAAATCATAAACCTGTACTAGGCAAATATCTAATTTGTCTGAAAAAAAAATTCACTATGGAATTCCAACTCTCTTCCAGTCTTAATAGTAGCTATTATTCTCCTTCATTCTTAGTCATTTCCAAGGTTCTTTTACATGTGCTCTTTCATTGCAATCTTCTTTTTTCCAAGCCAAGCTGCCCCATCTCAGTAACCAATAATTGTGGGATTATAGAATTTAGAAGTAGGTAGAGTTAGAGAGTGAAGCAACTGAGCTGTTCATTAGGCACTGACCCAACATAACTATTGACATATGCACTTGCCCAGTGATACAGTCAGCCATTTCCCTAAAACAGCTTCTTTCCTGCTATTTACAAAATAGGGGAGGCCTTACTTAAAAAGCTAGGTAATACAACAGATAGAGTTCTGGGCCTGAATCAGAAAGATTTGAGTTCAAATCTATCCTCAGGCCCTTGGCAGCTGTGTGACTTTGGACAAATCATTTTAATTTCTCATTATTTTAATTTCTCCTTATCTCAGTTTTCTCAATTATAAAAATGGACAAAAAGTAATAGCATCTATGTCCCCAGGTTGGTGTGAGGATCAAAAGAGATAATATTTGTAAAACATTTCACATAGTGCCTGGTACATAGTAGGCAATCAATAAGTGCAAGTTATTCTTATTAAAAAGAGGCTAAGTTGACCCTATGACCTGAAGTGACTTCCTTTCCCACCCTCCTCTACCTCCCAGCCCATTTGAGGCAGACCTACCTTATATCCCCGAGAACTTCTGGCAGCTTCTTGGTCATATAAGCACATTAAAAAGTCAGAAGCATATGGATTCTGCTCTGCCCACCCTCCCCCCCCCCAAGTCTTGGTGGACTTGTGTTTCTATATGGAAACAGGTTTGGCAGAGAGGGTAAGGGGAAGACTATGTCTGAAGAAGTAAAAATGTATCTTTGTTAAATATCTTTTTAGGACAAAGTAAAACTCTTAGGGTTAACTGTTCAATGACTTGTGAATGCTCTTCATCCATCTCAACGTGGAACCTGATGGGGAAAAATGCTGAGGTTACAGATGCACTTCCATTGCCTATTGCATGGCTTTCCCTTGCCAAGAAATTTACTCTCCCTCCCTTTGAAGGGTATGTTTTTCTTTCCAAAAACTAATGTTACAAATAGCTGCTTACAAAAGAAAATGAAAATTTATCCATTTGGCTCCCTCTCTGTACAGCTGCTGTTCTTACTCACAAAAAGGAATGGAATAATATATTCTGAAAGGAAAAGTCTCTCAAGCTCCCACCTGAGATGATATCTCTGAACATAATTATAAATTAGAGGGAAAAAAGATAAACATTGAACAAAAAAAAAAAAAGAAGCAAATGAGGCAATCTTGGGGGTGGAAGATATGAGTAGAATATTTAATTTGCAAATAACAAAAAACAAAAACTGCCAAAGAAAGGGACAGAAAGAGAAAAGGATAAAAAACAAATAAACTAAGAGGATTCATCAAGAATTGATTTTGGCAGGAAGGTTTGAATACATAAGGAAATAAGGAAGTAAGCAGATTTAAAGAAATAATAGAAGTGAAGTTAGAGAACATCATGGATTAAACTTCGTAATCCTCCATAGGAAAATTAAACCTGTTTTTTATGAGACAAAATTATAAACTGGAGTGGGGGAGGATGAATAAATGAGGAGAAAGAAGATGAAGGAGAGGAGGGAATGAGGGATAGATATACTCTAAGTCCATAGGGGAGATAGCAAAAAAAAGGGGGCGATCAAAACTAGGAGAATGAAAGGTGGGGTCCCAACTCAATGCTAAGTTATAATAATGGAGCATTCCAATGGGTTTTTCTTTTATCCAAAAAATGGGTATGCAGCCAAAAAAGTGTAGATGAGAACTTCATATTATGGATTTAATCTGTGGGTATTTGGAACACTTGAAAATCACTTTCTCTGAGAGAGTACTGTGCTCCATGGACAAAATCTTGCTGCAGGAGAAGGAGTACGTGAGCTTCTAGGAACAGTTGGCACCCAGAATAATGAGAAACACAGACCTAGAGATGATATGGGAAAGGGGAGTAAAATTATACTACACAATTTAAGACACAGGGTTGATTATTAGCATTGGGTACGACTTCTATCCACATTGCTTCCCTCATGAACTGAAGAGGGAAAAGGGTAAAGAATGAGGCAATAAAGTCAATCACATAGAAATCAGTTAGAAAAGAGACCTGAAACCTAATAAGATTTGCCTCCAAGAAGAATACAAAGAGATTTTTTTTAAAAAAGAATAATAATATGGACAATAAATCAAGAGAATAAACTTTCAGGATAGAGGATGAAGGAAGAGAATTAATAAATAGAACAAAGAAAGTTTTCTTAGAAAGGGCAAAGATAAAAGAAAAGTAATAACATAAAAGGTTGAAAGGGAGAAGAGTAGCTTTTGAATTCATCATTTAACTGGGAGAGACTGGGAAAAGTAAATTAATGAAAGAATGAAAAAGAAACTAATAATTTAAGTAAAACCCAGAAAGATAAATAAAGATTAGTAAATAGCAATGAAAGGTAGAAGAGAGGCTATGGAATAAGATGACATTTAAAGTAGTTCAAACACAATTAACTATACAAACAAAATATTTATTTAGAAGAGGAAGGGAATTTTAAAAAGTTTTTAAAAATTGTTTAATGCTAGAGATGCAAAAAAAAAATCAGAACTCTAACTCTCATAACTTTAAATGTAGATGGACTAAATAATACAATAAAATGTAAGAGAATGGGAGAATGCATTAGAGAACAAAACTCTGTAATATGTTGATTACAAGAAACATTTCTAAAAAGCAAAGGCCTACATAGAAACAAATGACAGGCTAAAATAAAGTTAATTTTGCATCTGGTGAATCCAAAAAGCGAAAAATTGTAGTCATTATAGAAGAAAAATTATTTGGGCCAATAGATATAAACAAGGAAATGACATTATTCTTTTTTTCTCTCTCATAAGAACTTCGCTTTTTTCTCAATAGTATTTTATTTTTCCAAATATATGTGAAGATAATTTTCAACATTTATTTCTGTAAGATTTTGTGTTCCAAATGTTTTCTCCCTCCTTCCTTCAATACCTCCCTCCCCAAGAGAACAAACAATCTGATATAAATTAAATATGTACAAACTTTCTAAACATATTTTTGTATTTGTCACATTGTACAAGAAAAATCAGACCAAAAGGGAAAAAACCATAAGAAAGGAAAAGTAAATAAATAAACAAAGCTCAAAATACTATGCTTCAATCCACATTAAGTCTCCCCAGTTCTCTCTTTAGATGCAGGTGTCATCTTTCATCACAAATCTCTTGGAATTGAACATTATCTTAAAGTAATAGTAGAATGAACCAACATAAGTCTTAAATCTATATGTGCCAAATGGCAGAAAATCTAAATTTGAATCATGTACAGAGTTTTCAAATAAGTCTAAAAATACAGATATAACTAAACACATCATTTAAAAAATATAACATAAGAATAGCAACCAATACAAAGAGCACAAACAAAAGATATAGACCTGAATGGAGACTTAATAGAGACAGATGATATCTTCATCAAAGTTTCAGACTTTAAAATATACTCCTCAAGAAAAAGACCAGGAATATGGATTACTGTGACTTGCTTTTTTGCTTCGGTGTGTCAAGAAGGAAGGAGATTACTATTTACAGACCTATTCTGGGTCATTGAAGCATCAAATGAAAGGCCCTCTATTCAGGTGTGGTATACTTGCAATATTCCCCTGGCACTCTTACCTTTTACATTGTTCTCCAGAGTTCTCTTATTTATAAATTCCACTCTATTCCCTTCACAGCCCCTGTCACACCTATTTTTTCCAATGGTCCCCCACTTTGAGGAACAAAACCTGGTTCCATGACTCTCAATCCAGTGGACTCTCATCTTTGTGTTGCTGCTATTCATCTCAATGATCATTTCTCCAGGGAAAAGTTCTCAACCCACCACTAGGCTCCTAGCATTCTTTCTGAAGGAAGAAGGCTTGCCCTTTCATCTCGATTTTCACCTCATTCCTTCTTTCAGGAATTTCACCTCTTCAACTTCCACCTCACAAACTCACCTAAGGAACAGCAAAGGGCTTCCTGGAAGAAGACTCAAGGATCCTCAGTGTTTCCTGAAGTCAAGCCTAACAATGCTAAGAAAAAGTAACCTCAGGTTTGTGATTGACTAGATTTCTAGGTCATATACTAAAATGAATTATGAATGTAATCCATTCTATCGATCCACCACTCATTCTCAGCCAGCACTAACTTATTAAAAAAATTTTAATTCATGTATTTATTTAATATTTCCCCTCATTACACTCAAAACAATTTTTTACATCTGTTTTTAAGATTTTTCAGTTCTAGGATCTCTGCTTACTCCCACCCACAATTCAGAAACCACGTGTGAAATTATGCCAAACATTTCCATGAAAGTCGTCATGAAAAAAAAAAAAAACAAAGGTCTTCCAGCTAATGAAAACTAAAAGCCCTCCAGAAAAGGTAAGTTCAAAATAAATAAATAATGTGAACAAACACACAAATAAATAATAATAATAAATGAAAAACAAAAATAAAATAAGCTGCTCAAAATCAACATTTCTATATAATAAAAATCCAGAAGGTATTAATAGGAAAGGAAATCTCATTCAAAATAACTACAAAAAAGATAAACTATTTAGAAATCATTCTACCAAAACACACTCAAATATTTTATAAATTTGATTATAAAATGCTTCTTAAAGAAGTGACTGGGCCATGCCAATAAAATAAAAACTATAAAATTACCATGGTTAATGGATAGATTTAACTATACCAATTAAACTTCAAAAGGAATACTTTACAAAGCTAGTTAAAATAATGACAAAATTCATTTGCAGGAACAAAAATCTAAAATATTAAAGTAAATAAAACAATGAAGAGGGAAATAATAGCATATGCAGACTTCAAGTTTTTAGTATAAAGCAGAAATCTTCAAAACCATTTACCACTGCTTTTAAAAATAGAAAAGTAGATCAGACTAAGCAAAGTCTGACTAGACAAAAACAGACTAGGCAAAAGAAGGATTTTAAACATTTGAATGAAATAAACCCAGGATTTGATAAACCTGAAAACATAAATTACCTAAGAATTAATTCTGATTTGTACTTCTAAGATAACTGGAAAGAAATCTAACAAAAATTAGGCTTAGTGCAGCTTCTTATAAATTCAAAACAGATCTGTGATCCTAATATTAAAAATAGTACCATATATAATATGAACCATATTACAAGTTATACCATGGAAAAATTGAAGGAGAAAATCACATACTTTTCACAGAGGGGATAAATTCTTAACCAAACGAGGGATACAGGCAATGGCAAAAGATAAAATGGATAATTTTGATTACATGAAATTGCAAAGGTTTTGCACAAACTCAATTAACACATCTAAGATAAGAATGGAAGTAGTCAACTGGGGAGGGGGAGCATCTTTATATCAAAAATCTCCGATTAAGATTTGGTGTTCCCAGTGCTTACTCTGGTGTCTAGCACATAATAGGTATTTAATAAATGC